>NC_139640.1:20637934-20780434 GCF_964638095.1 Poromitra crassiceps
TATCCGAGGGTGACCTCTCTGGCTGTTGTTCAGGAGCTGTCTCTCGCTGGGCCTCAGCGGCTGCCTCCAGTGGGGCCTCAACAGCTGGCTCGTGTTGAGTAGCCGGGGGCGCTTCCTGCTGGGGTTCGGCAGCTGGTTCTCCCTCCTCTAGGGGGCGCTGGTCTTCCGCCCCCTGCTCCCCTGCTGGCGCATCTTGTTGGCGTGCTCGGTTGGCATATGATTGGGGGCAGTCTCTGAACATGTGGGTGCTAGCTCCACAGAGGTTGCACTTCATGGGCTGGTCACAGTTTCTGGTGTGGTGGCTGGAGGTTTTGCAGTTTTTGCAGAAAATGGCATTACAGTCAGCTGCTAGGTGGGTGCGAGAGCCACACTTCCTGCAGTCTTTGGGCTGGCCTTGGTAAAAGGCATGGCCTCTAACTGGTCCCAGCTGGATGGTGGAGGGGATGTGGTGGAGCCCTCCATCGTTGCCGTCACGTCTCAGCCGGACGTAGAAGCGGTAAGCCCCCGTCCGAATCCCGTCCTGGTCTCTCAGCACCATATTCCTCAGGACTGAACAATGATAAGATAGCCAGGTCTGTATGTCTTCTGTAGAAATCTTTTCAGAGTACATTATCACTGTGACAGACCTGGCATCTCTCTCAGAGAGAGGGTTGAGGATGATCTTCTCCAGTCGTGAGTTGTTGGGTCTTTTCTGATGGAATCTCTCCAGGCACTGTTCAAAGAGGCTAAAGGTAGCGAAAATAACTTCAAACACCTTTCTACCTGGCAGGGCAAAGATGTAATCCAGTTGAGCAGGCTGGAATCCAAGTTCTGTCTGCAAGACGTTCCTGCTGAACTGCAGACGATCCATCTCCAGGTTTTCTTGAAGCTCGAAGCGCACGGCATTTCTCCTGGTCCCAGAAGAAGCCATCTGAGCACGCAAGTGCTGCCCCCAACCGGTGTCTGCAAAGAACACCGGGAGGGATCTCACTGTGCCTCGTACACCGCTTGACTACAGTGAGATTTCTTTAACTTGACTATGCCCCCAATACACCGCACGACTATAGTCAAGTTCAATCTTATAACCTGGGTGAACCACCTTCGTGATCATGGTGTCTCCCCTGCCAGGTAAGTATGAGTTGGGCACGTCAGGGATGGGGGAGGCATTCACAGAGAAACCACTCTGGCTCAGGGTGTGCACAATGAATCGTCACAGAGTCCATGCAGATTAAGCTGCCGAGAAGGCGTGGCCTGTACTTTGCTATGCTAAATGAGCAGCACCATGAAGCCGGTGGCCCAGACCAAATAGGGTCTTTGGTTGCTCTTGTGGCGAAAGGCTGAATTTACTCTGGTTTCTCTTCATAACGAACAAGTCTTTCGCCTTTTACTAAAGACTTCCGTGGAGAGTAACACCAAAGAGTTGGATATATTTTTGGCAGGCTTAGCCGTTTGACTGAGCCCTGTACGGTTTGTGCAAAGAAACATAGTTGGTTGCATTACTCATTGGTCTTTGTGTTTTCGTTCTGACTTTGCTTTAAATTTCAGAGTAGCTTTTAACCGAGTTGGCTACTTCAGCTTAGTCTTACTTTTTTGATTGCGTTTGTGTCATTATCCACCCTTAAGACTAGGCTTGGGATAAAGACGGAAACAAAATACATGTCCTCTTGTCATTTTAGTTTATTTTGGTGACCACATGCCAGTGTTCTCTGTATCGTTCCAATTTAGTAGGCTATACTAAAATTGGAACGATACATGACCGCATGCCAGTCTTCTCTGTGGAAACACACAATGCAGATTCAGTTCGCAGTGGCTTTTTGCAAAGCCTGCTTTTCATTTTTATTTCAGTTAACGGACATCTCTTTACACACCTAGCTTTCATTATTCCATTAGTTTTTGTTCATGGTAAGAACCTTGCAAGGAAATAGAAAGCTACAAATCGACCACTCTGTGGGCGGAGTCCTAAGCACCAGCCATTGTAAAATAGTGTAACACCCCGACAAGGAGGGACGGGACCTGAGGGGCGGCCTGCTGGTGCCAACCCCTAGGGGTTATCGCTTCTCGGCCTTTTGGCTAAGATCAAGTGTAGTATCTGTTCTTATCAGTTTAATATCTGATACGTCCTCTATACGGGGACAATATATTAAACGGATTTTTGGAAGTAGGAGTTGAAAAAGGGGCTTGCTCCGTTCTCTCCACGCATTGACCCGGTATTGCAGTGCCGCTGGGAACAGTGCACCCTTCTTGCATTCTGTAGAAATGAAAACCATTGCGGTAGGGGCCTTGGCTTTAAAGTGGCTCTAGATCAGTCTTAAGTAAGCTGGGCCGTGCAGTGCAGTGGTTAAGCTGTCAGGTTTGTAAGCAGAGGACCACTGGTTAGGGAGAGATAAGTTTGGTTCCCGGGGGAGGGGGCTCGTCGCGGCCGGAGGAAGTTTTTTATCTAAAGTGGGCGTGGCTTAACCCGGGGGTGGGCGTGGCTTGGGAGCGGGGCGGGTCATGATTCTTCTGTGGAACAATTCGGGACAAGCTTGGGGGGCTAAATCTCTGGCGTGTAAATGCTACGAAGGCAACTTTAATAGTCTCAGCATGACATCACCACTCTGACGTTCCGTTAACTTCAACAAAAGATCAGGGGAGAGCGCGAACGCAGTCCCCCACTACCAGAAATTATGCAGTCGAGATTCCCACATTTGGGGAATTCGCAGGGGTCAGCACAACCGGAGGTGCAATGGCTGAGCCTCACCCTGGGTGAACCACCTTCGTGATCATGGTGTCTCCCCTGCCAGGTAAGTATGAGTTGGGCACGTCAGGGATGGGGGAGGCATTCACAGAGAAACCACTCTGGCTCAGGGTGTGCACAATGAATCGTCACAGAGTCCATGCAGATTAAGCTGCCGAGAAGGCGTGGCCTGTACTTTGCTATGCTAAATGAGCAGCACCATGAAGCCGGTGGCCCAGACCAAATAGGGTCTTTGGTTGCTCTTGTGGCGAAAGGCTGAATTTACTCTGGTTTCTCTTCATAACGAACAAGTCTTTCGCCTTTTACTAAAGACTTCCGTGGAGAGTAACACCAAAGAGTTGGATATATTTTTGGCAGGCTTAGCCGTTTGACTGAGCCCTGTACGGTTTGTGCAAAGAAACATAGTTGGTTGCATTACTCATTGGTCTTTGTGTTTTCGTTCTGACTTTGCTTTAAATTTCAGAGTAGCTTTTAACCGAGTTGGCTACTTCAGCTTAGTCTTACTTTTTTGATTGCGTTTGTGTCATTATCCACCCTTAAGACTAGGCTTGGGATAAAGACGGAAACAAAATACATGTCCTCTTGTCATTTTAGTTTATTTTGGTGACCACATGCCAGTGTTCTCTGTATCGTTCCAATTTAGTAGGCTATACTAAAATTGGAACGATACATGACCGCATGCCAGTCTTCTCTGTGGAAACACACAATGCAGATTCAGTTCGCAGTGGCTTTTTGCAAAGCCTGCTTTTCATTTTTATTTCAGTTAACGGACATCTCTTTACACACCTAGCTTTCATTATTCCATTAGTTTTTGTTCATGGTAAGAACCTTGCAAGGAAATAGAAAGCTACAAATCGACCACTCTGTGGGCGGAGTCCTAAGCACCAGCCATTGTAAAATAGTGTAACACCCCGACAAGGAGGGACGGGACCTGAGGGGCGGCCTGCTGGTGCCAACCCCTAGGGGTTATCGCTTCTCGGCCTTTTGGCTAAGATCAAGTGTAGTATCTGTTCTTATCAGTTTAATATCTGATACGTCCTCTATACGGGGACAATATATTAAACGGATTTTTGGAAGTAGGAGTTGAAAAAGGGGCTTGCTCCGTTCTCTCCACGCATTGACCCGGTATTGCAGTGCCGCTGGGAACAGTGCACCCTTCTTGCATTCTGTAGAAATGAAAACCATTGCGGTAGGGGCCTTGGCTTTAAAGTGGCTCTAGATCAGTCTTAAGTAAGCTGGGCCGTGCAGTGCAGTGGTTAAGCTGTCAGGTTTGTAAGCAGAGGACCACTGGTTAGGGAGAGATAAGTTTGGTTCCCGGGGGAGGGGGCTCGTCGCGGCCGGAGGAAGTTTTTTATCTAAAGTGGGCGTGGCTTAACCCGGGGGTGGGCGTGGCTTGGGAGCGGGGCGGGTCATGATTCTTCTGTGGAACAATTCGGGACAAGCTTGGGGGGCTAAATCTCTGGCGTGTAAATGCTACGAAGGCAACTTTAATAGTCTCAGCATGACATCACCACTCTGACGTTCCGTTAACTTCAACAAAAGATCAGGGGAGAGCGCGAACGCAGTCCCCCACTACCAGAAATTATGCAGTCGAGATTCCCACATTTGGGGAATTCGCAGGGGTCAGCACAACCGGAGGTGCAATGGCTGAGCCTCACCCTGGGTGAACCACCTTCGTGATCATGGTGTCTCCCCTGCCAGGTAAGTATGAGTTGGGCACGTCAGGGATGGGGGAGGCATTCACAGAGAAACCACTCTGGCTCAGGGTGTGCACAATGAATCGTCACAGAGTCCATGCAGATTAAGCTGCCGAGAAGGCGTGGCCTGTACTTTGCTATGCTAAATGAGCAGCACCATGAAGCCGGTGGCCCAGACCAAATAGGGTCTTTGGTTGCTCTTGTGGCGAAAGGCTGAATTTACTCTGGTTTCTCTTCATAACGAACAAGTCTTTCGCCTTTTACTAAAGACTTCCGTGGAGAGTAACACCAAAGAGTTGGATATATTTTTGGCAGGCTTAGCCGTTTGACTGAGCCCTGTACGGTTTGTGCAAAGAAACATAGTTGGTTGCATTACTCATTGGTCTTTGTGTTTTCGTTCTGACTTTGCTTTAAATTTCAGAGTAGCTTTTAACCGAGTTGGCTACTTCAGCTTAGTCTTACTTTTTTGATTGCGTTTGTGTCATTATCCACCCTTAAGACTAGGCTTGGGATAAAGACGGAAACAAAATACATGTCCTCTTGTCATTTTAGTTTATTTTGGTGACCACATGCCAGTGTTCTCTGTATCGTTCCAATTTAGTAGGCTATACTAAAATTGGAACGATACATGACCGCATGCCAGTCTTCTCTGTGGAAACACACAATGCAGATTCAGTTCGCAGTGGCTTTTTGCAAAGCCTGCTTTTCATTTTTATTTCAGTTAACGGACATCTCTTTACACACCTAGCTTTCATTATTCCATTAGTTTTTGTTCATGGTAAGAACCTTGCAAGGAAATAGAAAGCTACAAATCGACCACTCTGTGGGCGGAGTCCTAAGCACCAGCCATTGTAAAATAGTGTAACACCCCGACAAGGAGGGACGGGACCTGAGGGGCGGCCTGCTGGTGCCAACCCCTAGGGGTTATCGCTTCTCGGCCTTTTGGCTAAGATCAAGTGTAGTATCTGTTCTTATCTTGAGAAGGTGATGGCAGCTTTTTCAGCTGGACAGCAGGCCTCGGCTGTGCTGAAGAATACTCTTCGTTTTGTTTGGAAGAAAAAGGAGGACGAAGTAATGAGCAGAACCATTTTCGGGATGGAGATTTTGTTCGGCGCCTTGAGCCTGAAAGCGGATGATCTACTCTGCCTCCAGTACAACGCCAAGGACAAGTACTTCGATGTGACCTTCAACTCAGTGATGAAGGTGGATGAGGCCCGGGGACTAGCATCTCGGCTAGCAGACACCAAGCTAAAAGACTTTCAGGTAGAGAACATGGGCCGTACCAACATGCGTGTGATCACTGTTCACATATACAACCCCTGGGTCTCACAAGAGGCAACAGCGCTTTTTCTGGCCAAGTATGCCACAGTGTTGCCAGGAGTGAGGGAAATTAAGGACGCTTTGGGGATTTGGACGGGAAAACGCCAGTACCGTGTGTTGCTGAGGGCCGACCTCGAGGGCTACGATGGCTACCGACATCCACCAGGGGTCTTCACTATTGGGGCAGACAGAGGCTTTCTGATCTACGCAGGACAGCCTAGGTTCTGCAGGAAGTGCTCCACATTTGGTCACATTGCAGAGACATGTGTACAGCTGCGCTGCAGAAACTGTGAGGAATTGGGACATATGATGAAGGACTGTGTTCAGCCAAAGAGGTGCAGCCTTTGTGGCTCGGAGGCACACCTCTTCCGGCAGTGTACAGAGGTCCACTCATCGTATGCAGCCGCTGTACGGAACGATGTGGTGGCGGCTCCTGCAATGGGTCAGAGGGCGCAGCAGCAGAGGGACTTTCCTGAGGAAGACACCCTGCGGGACCTGGATCTGGTGGTGGCAGAGATTCAGAGGGAGACGGCGGAGAGAGTGAGAGTGGAGAAGATGGCGCAGGAGGTAAAGAGAGTGGAGATGGAGCCACAGGAGAACGAGAGAGTGGAGAGGGAGCCTGGAGAGGGGACCCAGGACCCAGGACAGGATCCGGGCCCGTCCGCGAGCGGGGGCGGTGTGAGTTGGAGTGAGCGGATGGAGGAGGAGGCCACTGAAGACAGGGTCGGGACCACACCAGTGTGGGCTAAGGTTCCGGACATAGGAGGAGCTCAGAGGAGGAAGAGGAAGCCGCATGGGCCCCCGTCCCCTTTGGAGACGGCGAACAAGTACAAGGCTCTTGCGGGAAATGAGGAGGAGGAGATGGGATACATTGTGGGAGAGGGAAACCAAGAGGAGGGAGTGGACATAGGGTTGGGGGCAGCGGTTGGCACTCCTGATCCTACTGGAACTGTGGGTCAGACGGACAGTGTTACTGTTGTCCCGGAATCCTCTCAGGACTCGCTCATTACTGACCCGCCCCTGCTTGGAGCACGTTCAAAGGAAGGTGTGACCATGGAGGACGATGTGGCCGCTGAGCCCCCCATTACCCCTGTCCCCCACGTGGAGCAGATGTTCGTGCCGCCAGAGGACGAGGAGGACCTGTATGGCTGAGAGTGGGCTCGTACTTGTATGAGTGAGTGTGAACATTTCTCCTCTACCTGACTCCTGGCTAATTTTACAATAAGCAGCATTAATGTAAGGGGTTTGAGAGATCGGACTAAACGGGCCACTGTGTTTGCTCACCTGGCTTCGGTTCGGTTTTCTTTATGTTTACTACAAGAAGTACATTTGAAGGATGAAAATGATTTATCTTTGTTTTCTAGGGAATGGGTTAAGGGAGACTCCAGGTGGAGCATTGGGGGGGTTCACTCGACAGGGGTGGGTGTACTATGTGGCGATGGGGAAACAAAAATTGTTGGGAGTTTCTCGATGGTACAAGGGAGGGTCTTAGTTTTGGACATTGAATGGAGGGAAAAGAGGCTGAGAGTAGTTAATGTATATGCAAATGCAGAGCCAAAAGGGAGAAAGGAACTGTTTGAAAGTTTGGACACAGTGTTCATGACCAACAGTCAAGTTATTCTGGGAGGGGATTTTAATACATCTCGGGATGGGAATACTGCAAGCACTGCCCTTGCAAATTTGATAACAAGGTACCAGCTGGTGGATGCCTATAGGAAGGTCCACCCAGGAGGCGCAGGGTTTACATGGGCTAATAGTAGGGGGGCTACAAGCCGCATTGATTATGTTTTCTGCCCAGCTGAATTAAGGGTGGCTTCGGCTCATGTTTCCCCTGTGTTTTACTCAGATCATAATATGCTGACTGTGGATGTGAATTTTGTGGTGGTACCTTTTGGCAAGGGATACTGGAAGCTGAATAACCAAATATTGGCAGACATGCAGTTCAGGACAGATTTCCGTTTTTTTTTTAAGGGATGTTTAGAATTGGCATCCTTTTACGCTGAGGTGATTGAGTGGTGGGAAGGCACAAAAGTGCGAATTAAACACTTTATACAGAATTATGCAAGAGAGAAGAAGAGACTTGAATTTAAAGAATACTACTCGGTGCAGAGGGAAGTGGAAAACATATTTGTACGAGCAAACATAAATGACACAGTAGATTATGAGGCATTGAATCACTTGCAACATAAACAGCAACTGTTTTTTCAAAAAAGGGCTGAAGCGTTTAAGTTTAGGAGCTTAAAAGAGAAATGGGAGAAAGATGAAAGGTGCTCCGCTTATTTTTTTAAGCACACTAAAAATAAAGCAATGAGGAGATGCATTTCCTCCCTCCTGAATGGTAGGGGAGAGGAGGTGAGGGACACAAATGGGATGTTGGGGGTAGCAACAGCCCATTACACTGAGTTCTTTAGGGAGGTGGAGGTGGATAGAGAAGGGGGGGTGAACATGTTGACTAATATTGACCATGTTGTGCCTACAGACATAAAAGAGCAGTTGGAAAGGGATGTGGGGATGGATGAGGTATACAGAGCACTTATATCAATGAAAGATGGGAAGGTTCCAGGAATTGACGGCATCACAAAGGAATTTTATTTGGTGTTTTGGGATGTTCTTGGTCCTGTGTTGTTAGAACTGTTCAGGTTTATATGTGAAAATGGCCAGATGGGAAAAACTATGTGTGAGGGAGTAATTTCCCTTTTGCATAAAAAGGGTGACAAAAGAGTACTTTCAAATTACAGGCCCTTGACAATGTTATGTGTTGATTATAAGATCTTTAGCAAGGTGATAACAACCCGTTTGGGATCTGCTCTGCCCCACATTATTGGAGCAGACCAGACTTGTGCTGTTGCAGGTAGGCAAATTGTTTTTAACACACAGTTACACAGGGATGTACAAGCGTATGCCCACGATAGGAATTTATCATTTATAATATTAAGCTTAGATCAGGAAAAAGCCTTCGACAGAGTTAATCATAGGTTTTTGTTTAACATTTTGAAGAAGTTTGGCTATGGTAAACGGTTTTTGAGTTGGCTTAACATACTTTATAACACTGTGGGAAGCAGAGTGAATATAAATGGCCATTTGGGGGAGCTGTTTAAACAGGCTAGAGGGGTCCGCCAGGGGTGCCCATGCTCAGCTTTGCTGTATGTGGTTTTCATAGAGGTGTTGGCATGTGCAGTAAGAAAAAATAAAAACATCAGGGGTGTAATACTGCCGGGGGGTGAGTCGTTGACCATGTCGCTGTATGCAGACGACACGATATTGTATCTTGAAAACGATTTGTGTTTGAAGGAAGCCATGACTGTCATTGAAGCCTTTTCATGTGCATCAGGGGCTAAGGTCAACAAGGGTAAGTCACAAGTGAAGTATGTGGGAAAATGGAGAGATAGAAGGGAGGCCCCTTGTGACTTAGCTCTTTGTACTGGCCCCATAACCATACTAGGAATCTCCTATGGTAATGAAGATGATGCAATGACAAACTGGGAGACACGACTCACAAAGATTACAACAAAGCTTAATATGTGGGGACTGAGGAGATTGTCAATCAGTGGTAAGATCTTGGCCATAAAAGCAGACATACTTCCATCTCTGTTGCATTTAGCATTGGTTTTTCCAATGCCCGCATTAATTGCCCTAAAATTGCACAAAGCCATATTTAAGTTTGTGTGGGGAGGGTATGAGTACGTGAAAAGGGACCAAATGTACCAGCCCATTGAAAGGGGAGGGAGGGATTTACCCAATTTAGCCCTGAAGTTGAAAGTAATGTTGTATACAGGCATGTGTAGACTTTTGGTTTCATCAGTTATGCACAAGTGTCAATACTTGCTTAGATTCTGGCTTACTCTTCCCCTAATGTCAGTGGTGGGTGTTTGGGACAATCGGTGGCCAAAGGCAGAGCAAACACCAGCACACCTCATGACAATCGTAAGATGGGCCAAAAAGCATAGCGAATGTATGGACAAACAGCTTGCACTGGATCACAGGAGGCTCTATACTGCATTGTTGGAGAAGCTGGATCCCAGGGATTCAGGCCATGTACCTAGGGAGGTGTGGAGGAGAGTTCAGGGTAAGGGTTTGGACAACAGACTGAAAGATTTTAATTGGTTAGCCCTACACAAACGTTTTGCTGTACGAAACACACTCTACAACCATGGTTTGACGGCCAATAAGGGGTGTCCAAGGGCAAACTGCAATGGTGTGGAAACAATTGAACATGTACTGTGGGAATGCTCTTTTGCCCAGCAAATTTGGAGGGAGTTTGTTAAAAGGTTTTCTGTTTTAAAGGGCATATGTTGGATGAAGACCCAGGAGATGGGATTTAACCTGGAGAAGGGGCAATTGAGTAAAGTTATTTTCCTGCTATCACTCATAAGAGCCAAACTGTGGGAGGTGAGGTGCAGTGAACTGAGAAGTGGCACCAAGTGGACAGTGGCGGGGGTGGTCAAGAATGTGGAAGGGACTCTGCAAAGACAGCTTCGGCTGGAAGTTGAGAAGTGGGGCATAGACTCCATTAAAAGTAGATGGAAAGTACTTTACTCAAACATGGGTGATTGAAAGGGGTGTATATATATATGTATGTCAATTGAAAATGATGTTTATAAGTTGTAAACTGTTGGCCCTCAGAGTTTCGATAGGGGAGCGTTAGTGCTCTTCATTTAGCAGCCTGGGCACAGGGTTTATGATTTAACATGGTTTCTTATTATTATCCTTATGTTGAGGTGGAATGTGAGTTGATATGATAAGCAATTTGTGCTAATACACTAGGCCGCACTCTAGTCAGTGTGTTTCCTTTTTGTGGGAGAAAGCAGTTACAATTGTATGTAGGAGTGTGGTGTGTGTAATAGTGATGGAATTGCTGTATTATGGAAGGCATTGTGTAGTATTGTCATGTGTGAAGAAGTAAATAAATAATTTTTCCAAAAAAAAAAAAATCTGTTCTTATCAGTTTAATATCTGATACGTCCTCTATACGGGGACAATATATTAAACGGATTTTTGGAAGTAGGAGTTGAAAAAGGGGCTTGCTCCGTTCTCTCCACGCATTGACCCGGTATTGCAGTGCCGCTGGGAACAGTGCACCCTTCTTGCATTCTGTAGAAATGAAAACCATTGCGGTAGGGGCCTTGGCTTTAAAGTGGCTCTAGATCAGTCTTAAGTAAGCTGGGCCGTGCAGTGCAGTGGTTAAGCTGTCAGGTTTGTAAGCAGAGGACCACTGGTTAGGGAGAGATAAGTTTGGTTCCCGGGGGAGGGGGCTCGTCGCGGCCGGAGGAAGTTTTTTATCTAAAGTGGGCGTGGCTTAACCCGGGGGTGGGCGTGGCTTGGGAGCGGGGCGGGTCATGATTCTTCTGTGGAACAATTCGGGACAAGCTTGGGGGGCTAAATCTCTGGCGTGTAAATGCTACGAAGGCAACTTTAATAGTCTCAGCATGACATCACCACTCTGACGTTCCGTTAACTTCAACAAAAGATCAGGGGAGAGCGCGAACGCAGTCCCCCACTACCAGAAATTATGCAGTCGAGATTCCCACATTTGGGGAATTCGCAGGGGTCAGCACAACCGGAGGTGCAATGGCTGAGCCTCACCCTGGGTGAACCACCTTCGTGATCATGGTGTCTCCCCTGCCAGGTAAGTATGAGTTGGGCACGTCAGGGATGGGGGAGGCATTCACAGAGAAACCACTCTGGCTCAGGGTGTGCACAATGAATCGTCACAGAGTCCATGCAGATTAAGCTGCCGAGAAGGCGTGGCCTGTACTTTGCTATGCTAAATGAGCAGCACCATGAAGCCGGTGGCCCAGACCAAATAGGGTCTTTGGTTGCTCTTGTGGCGAAAGGCTGAATTTACTCTGGTTTCTCTTCATAACGAACAAGTCTTTCGCCTTTTACTAAAGACTTCCGTGGAGAGTAACACCAAAGAGTTGGATATATTTTTGGCAGGCTTAGCCGTTTGACTGAGCCCTGTACGGTTTGTGCAAAGAAACATAGTTGGTTGCATTACTCATTGGTCTTTGTGTTTTCGTTCTGACTTTGCTTTAAATTTCAGAGTAGCTTTTAACCGAGTTGGCTACTTCAGCTTAGTCTTACTTTTTTGATTGCGTTTGTGTCATTATCCACCCTTAAGACTAGGCTTGGGATAAAGACGGAAACAAAATACATGTCCTCTTGTCATTTTAGTTTATTTTGGTGACCACATGCCAGTGTTCTCTGTATCGTTCCAATTTAGTAGGCTATACTAAAATTGGAACGATACATGACCGCATGCCAGTCTTCTCTGTGGAAACACACAATGCAGATTCAGTTCGCAGTGGCTTTTTGCAAAGCCTGCTTTTCATTTTTATTTCAGTTAACGGACATCTCTTTACACACCTAGCTTTCATTATTCCATTAGTTTTTGTTCATGGTAAGAACCTTGCAAGGAAATAGAAAGCTACAAATCGACCACTCTGTGGGCGGAGTCCTAAGCACCAGCCATTGTAAAATAGTGTAACACCCCGACAAGGAGGGACGGGACCTGAGGGGCGGCCTGCTGGTGCCAACCCCTAGGGGTTATCGCTTCTCGGCCTTTTGGCTAAGATCAAGTGTAGTATCTGTTCTTATCAGTTTAATATCTGATACGTCCTCTATACGGGGACAATATATTAAACGGATTTTTGGAAGTAGGAGTTGAAAAAGGGGCTTGCTCCGTTCTCTCCACGCATTGACCCGGTATTGCAGTGCCGCTGGGAACAGTGCACCCTTCTTGCATTCTGTAGAAATGAAAACCATTGCGGTAGGGGCCTTGGCTTTAAAGTGGCTCTAGATCAGTCTTAAGTAAGCTGGGCCGTGCAGTGCAGTGGTTAAGCTGTCAGGTTTGTAAGCAGAGGACCACTGGTTAGGGAGAGATAAGTTTGGTTCCCGGGGGAGGGGGCTCGTCGCGGCCGGAGGAAGTTTTTTATCTAAAGTGGGCGTGGCTTAACCCGGGGGTGGGCGTGGCTTGGGAGCGGGGCGGGTCATGATTCTTCTGTGGAACAATTCGGGACAAGCTTGGGGGGCTAAATCTCTGGCGTGTAAATGCTACGAAGGCAACTTTAATAGTCTCAGCATGACATCACCACTCTGACGTTCCGTTAACTTCAACAAAAGATCAGGGGAGAGCGCGAACGCAGTCCCCCACTACCAGAAATTATGCAGTCGAGATTCCCACATTTGGGGAATTCGCAGGGGTCAGCACAACCGGAGGTGCAATGGCTGAGCCTCACCCTGGGTGAACCACCTTCGTGATCATGGTGTCTCCCCTGCCAGGTAAGTATGAGTTGGGCACGTCAGGGATGGGGGAGGCATTCACAGAGAAACCACTCTGGCTCAGGGTGTGCACAATGAATCGTCACAGAGTCCATGCAGATTAAGCTGCCGAGAAGGCGTGGCCTGTACTTTGCTATGCTAAATGAGCAGCACCATGAAGCCGGTGGCCCAGACCAAATAGGGTCTTTGGTTGCTCTTGTGGCGAAAGGCTGAATTTACTCTGGTTTCTCTTCATAACGAACAAGTCTTTCGCCTTTTACTAAAGACTTCCGTGGAGAGTAACACCAAAGAGTTGGATATATTTTTGGCAGGCTTAGCCGTTTGACTGAGCCCTGTACGGTTTGTGCAAAGAAACATAGTTGGTTGCATTACTCATTGGTCTTTGTGTTTTCGTTCTGACTTTGCTTTAAATTTCAGAGTAGCTTTTAACCGAGTTGGCTACTTCAGCTTAGTCTTACTTTTTTGATTGCGTTTGTGTCATTATCCACCCTTAAGACTAGGCTTGGGATAAAGACGGAAACAAAATACATGTCCTCTTGTCATTTTAGTTTATTTTGGTGACCACATGCCAGTGTTCTCTGTATCGTTCCAATTTAGTAGGCTATACTAAAATTGGAACGATACATGACCGCATGCCAGTCTTCTCTGTGGAAACACACAATGCAGATTCAGTTCGCAGTGGCTTTTTGCAAAGCCTGCTTTTCATTTTTATTTCAGTTAACGGACATCTCTTTACACACCTAGCTTTCATTATTCCATTAGTTTTTGTTCATGGTAAGAACCTTGCAAGGAAATAGAAAGCTACAAATCGACCACTCTGTGGGCGGAGTCCTAAGCACCAGCCATTGTAAAATAGTGTAACACCCCGACAAGGAGGGACGGGACCTGAGGGGCGGCCTGCTGGTGCCAACCCCTAGGGGTTATCGCTTCTCGGCCTTTTGGCTAAGATCAAGTGTAGTATCTGTTCTTATCAGTTTAATATCTGATACGTCCTCTATACGGGGACAATATATTAAACGGATTTTTGGAAGTAGGAGTTGAAAAAGGGGCTTGCTCCGTTCTCTCCACGCATTGACCCGGTATTGCAGTGCCGCTGGGAACAGTGCACCCTTCTTGCATTCTGTAGAAATGAAAACCATTGCGGTAGGGGCCTTGGCTTTAAAGTGGCTCTAGATCAGTCTTAAGTAAGCTGGGCCGTGCAGTGCAGTGGTTAAGCTGTCAGGTTTGTAAGCAGAGGACCACTGGTTAGGGAGAGATAAGTTTGGTTCCCGGGGGAGGGGGCTCGTCGCGGCCGGAGGAAGTTTTTTATCTAAAGTGGGCGTGGCTTAACCCGGGGGTGGGCGTGGCTTGGGAGCGGGGCGGGTCATGATTCTTCTGTGGAACAATTCGGGACAAGCTTGGGGGGCTAAATCTCTGGCGTGTAAATGCTACGAAGGCAACTTTAATAGTCTCAGCATGACATCACCACTCTGACGTTCCGTTAACTTCAACAAAAGATCAGGGGAGAGCGCGAACGCAGTCCCCCACTACCAGAAATTATGCAGTCGAGATTCCCACATTTGGGGAATTCGCAGGGGTCAGCACAACCGGAGGTGCAATGGCTGAGCCTCACCCTGGGTGAACCACCTTCGTGATCATGGTGTCTCCCCTGCCAGGTAAGTATGAGTTGGGCACGTCAGGGATGGGGGAGGCATTCACAGAGAAACCACTCTGGCTCAGGGTGTGCACAATGAATCGTCACAGAGTCCATGCAGATTAAGCTGCCGAGAAGGCGTGGCCTGTACTTTGCTATGCTAAATGAGCAGCACCATGAAGCCGGTGGCCCAGACCAAATAGGGTCTTTGGTTGCTCTTGTGGCGAAAGGCTGAATTTACTCTGGTTTCTCTTCATAACGAACAAGTCTTTCGCCTTTTACTAAAGACTTCCGTGGAGAGTAACACCAAAGAGTTGGATATATTTTTGGCAGGCTTAGCCGTTTGACTGAGCCCTGTACGGTTTGTGCAAAGAAACATAGTTGGTTGCATTACTCATTGGTCTTTGTGTTTTCGTTCTGACTTTGCTTTAAATTTCAGAGTAGCTTTTAACCGAGTTGGCTACTTCAGCTTAGTCTTACTTTTTTGATTGCGTTTGTGTCATTATCCACCCTTAAGACTAGGCTTGGGATAAAGACGGAAACAAAATACATGTCCTCTTGTCATTTTAGTTTATTTTGGTGACCACATGCCAGTGTTCTCTGTATCGTTCCAATTTAGTAGGCTATACTAAAATTGGAACGATACATGACCGCATGCCAGTCTTCTCTGTGGAAACACACAATGCAGATTCAGTTCGCAGTGGCTTTTTGCAAAGCCTGCTTTTCATTTTTATTTCAGTTAACGGACATCTCTTTACACACCTAGCTTTCATTATTCCATTAGTTTTTGTTCATGGTAAGAACCTTGCAAGGAAATAGAAAGCTACAAATCGACCACTCTGTGGGCGGAGTCCTAAGCACCAGCCATTGTAAAATAGTGTAACACCCCGACAAGGAGGGACGGGACCTGAGGGGCGGCCTGCTGGTGCCAACCCCTAGGGGTTATCGCTTCTCGGCCTTTTGGCTAAGATCAAGTGTAGTATCTGTTCTTATCAGTTTAATATCTGATACGTCCTCTATACGGGGACAATATATTAAACGGATTTTTGGAAGTAGGAGTTGAAAAAGGGGCTTGCTCCGTTCTCTCCACGCATTGACCCGGTATTGCAGTGCCGCTGGGAACAGTGCACCCTTCTTGCATTCTGTAGAAATGAAAACCATTGCGGTAGGGGCCTTGGCTTTAAAGTGGCTCTAGATCAGTCTTAAGTAAGCTGGGCCGTGCAGTGCAGTGGTTAAGCTGTCAGGTTTGTAAGCAGAGGACCACTGGTTAGGGAGAGATAAGTTTGGTTCCCGGGGGAGGGGGCTCGTCGCGGCCGGAGGAAGTTTTTTATCTAAAGTGGGCGTGGCTTAACCCGGGGGTGGGCGTGGCTTGGGAGCGGGGCGGGTCATGATTCTTCTGTGGAACAATTCGGGACAAGCTTGGGGGGCTAAATCTCTGGCGTGTAAATGCTACGAAGGCAACTTTAATAGTCTCAGCATGACATCACCACTCTGACGTTCCGTTAACTTCAACAAAAGATCAGGGGAGAGCGCGAACGCAGTCCCCCACTACCAGAAATTATGCAGTCGAGATTCCCACATTTGGGGAATTCGCAGGGGTCAGCACAACCGGAGGTGCAATGGCTGAGCCTCACCCTGGGTGAACCACCTTCGTGATCATGGTGTCTCCCCTGCCAGGTAAGTATGAGTTGGGCACGTCAGGGATGGGGGAGGCATTCACAGAGAAACCACTCTGGCTCAGGGTGTGCACAATGAATCGTCACAGAGTCCATGCAGATTAAGCTGCCGAGAAGGCGTGGCCTGTACTTTGCTATGCTAAATGAGCAGCACCATGAAGCCGGTGGCCCAGACCAAATAGGGTCTTTGGTTGCTCTTGTGGCGAAAGGCTGAATTTACTCTGGTTTCTCTTCATAACGAACAAGTCTTTCGCCTTTTACTAAAGACTTCCGTGGAGAGTAACACCAAAGAGTTGGATATATTTTTGGCAGGCTTAGCCGTTTGACTGAGCCCTGTACGGTTTGTGCAAAGAAACATAGTTGGTTGCATTACTCATTGGTCTTTGTGTTTTCGTTCTGACTTTGCTTTAAATTTCAGAGTAGCTTTTAACCGAGTTGGCTACTTCAGCTTAGTCTTACTTTTTTGATTGCGTTTGTGTCATTATCCACCCTTAAGACTAGGCTTGGGATAAAGACGGAAACAAAATACATGTCCTCTTGTCATTTTAGTTTATTTTGGTGACCACATGCCAGTGTTCTCTGTATCGTTCCAATTTAGTAGGCTATACTAAAATTGGAACGATACATGACCGCATGCCAGTCTTCTCTGTGGAAACACACAATGCAGATTCAGTTCGCAGTGGCTTTTTGCAAAGCCTGCTTTTCATTTTTATTTCAGTTAACGGACATCTCTTTACACACCTAGCTTTCATTATTCCATTAGTTTTTGTTCATGGTAAGAACCTTGCAAGGAAATAGAAAGCTACAAATCGACCACTCTGTGGGCGGAGTCCTAAGCACCAGCCATTGTAAAATAGTGTAACACCCCGACAAGGAGGGACGGGACCTGAGGGGCGGCCTGCTGGTGCCAACCCCTAGGGGTTATCGCTTCTCGGCCTTTTGGCTAAGATCAAGTGTAGTATCTGTTCTTATCAGTTTAATATCTGATACGTCCTCTATACGGGGACAATATATTAAACGGATTTTTGGAAGTAGGAGTTGAAAAAGGGGCTTGCTCCGTTCTCTCCACGCATTGACCCGGTATTGCAGTGCCGCTGGGAACAGTGCACCCTTCTTGCATTCTGTAGAAATGAAAACCATTGCGGTAGGGGCCTTGGCTTTAAAGTGGCTCTAGATCAGTCTTAAGTAAGCTGGGCCGTGCAGTGCAGTGGTTAAGCTGTCAGGTTTGTAAGCAGAGGACCACTGGTTAGGGAGAGATAAGTTTGGTTCCCGGGGGAGGGGGCTCGTCGCGGCCGGAGGAAGTTTTTTATCTAAAGTGGGCGTGGCTTAACCCGGGGGTGGGCGTGGCTTGGGAGCGGGGCGGGTCATGATTCTTCTGTGGAACAATTCGGGACAAGCTTGGGGGGCTAAATCTCTGGCGTGTAAATGCTACGAAGGCAACTTTAATAGTCTCAGCATGACATCACCACTCTGACGTTCCGTTAACTTCAACAAAAGATCAGGGGAGAGCGCGAACGCAGTCCCCCACTACCAGAAATTATGCAGTCGAGATTCCCACATTTGGGGAATTCGCAGGGGTCAGCACAACCGGAGGTGCAATGGCTGAGCCTCACCCTGGGTGAACCACCTTCGTGATCATGGTGTCTCCCCTGCCAGGTAAGTATGAGTTGGGCACGTCAGGGATGGGGGAGGCATTCACAGAGAAACCACTCTGGCTCAGGGTGTGCACAATGAATCGTCACAGAGTCCATGCAGATTAAGCTGCCGAGAAGGCGTGGCCTGTACTTTGCTATGCTAAATGAGCAGCACCATGAAGCCGGTGGCCCAGACCAAATAGGGTCTTTGGTTGCTCTTGTGGCGAAAGGCTGAATTTACTCTGGTTTCTCTTCATAACGAACAAGTCTTTCGCCTTTTACTAAAGACTTCCGTGGAGAGTAACACCAAAGAGTTGGATATATTTTTGGCAGGCTTAGCCGTTTGACTGAGCCCTGTACGGTTTGTGCAAAGAAACATAGTTGGTTGCATTACTCATTGGTCTTTGTGTTTTCGTTCTGACTTTGCTTTAAATTTCAGAGTAGCTTTTAACCGAGTTGGCTACTTCAGCTTAGTCTTACTTTTTTGATTGCGTTTGTGTCATTATCCACCCTTAAGACTAGGCTTGGGATAAAGACGGAAACAAAATACATGTCCTCTTGTCATTTTAGTTTATTTTGGTGACCACATGCCAGTGTTCTCTGTATCGTTCCAATTTAGTAGGCTATACTAAAATTGGAACGATACATGACCGCATGCCAGTCTTCTCTGTGGAAACACACAATGCAGATTCAGTTCGCAGTGGCTTTTTGCAAAGCCTGCTTTTCATTTTTATTTCAGTTAACGGACATCTCTTTACACACCTAGCTTTCATTATTCCATTAGTTTTTGTTCATGGTAAGAACCTTGCAAGGAAATAGAAAGCTACAAATCGACCACTCTGTGGGCGGAGTCCTAAGCACCAGCCATTGTAAAATAGTGTAACACCCCGACAAGGAGGGACGGGACCTGAGGGGCGGCCTGCTGGTGCCAACCCCTAGGGGTTATCGCTTCTCGGCCTTTTGGCTAAGATCAAGTGTAGTATCTGTTCTTATCAGTTTAATATCTGATACGTCCTCTATACGGGGACAATATATTAAACGGATTTTTGGAAGTAGGAGTTGAAAAAGGGGCTTGCTCCGTTCTCTCCACGCATTGACCCGGTATTGCAGTGCCGCTGGGAACAGTGCACCCTTCTTGCATTCTGTAGAAATGAAAACCATTGCGGTAGGGGCCTTGGCTTTAAAGTGGCTCTAGATCAGTCTTAAGTAAGCTGGGCCGTGCAGTGCAGTGGTTAAGCTGTCAGGTTTGTAAGCAGAGGACCACTGGTTAGGGAGAGATAAGTTTGGTTCCCGGGGGACGGGGCTCGTCGCGGCCGGAGGAAGTTTTTTATCTAAAGTGGGCGTGGCTTAACCCGGGGGTGGGCGTGGCTTGGGAGCGGGGCGGGTCATGATTCTTCTGTGGAACAATTCGGGACAAGCTTGGGGGGCTAAATCTCTGGCGTGTAAATGCTACGAAGGCAACTTTAATAGTCTCAGCATGTCATCACCACTCTGACGTTCCGTTAACTTCAACAAAAGATCAGGGGAGAGCGCGAACGCAGTCCCCCACTACCAGAAATTATGCAGTCGAGATTCCCACATTTGGGGAATTCGCAGGGGTCAGCACAACCGGAGGTGCAATGGCTGAGCCTCACCCTGGGTGAACCACCTTCGTGATCATGGTGTCTCCCCTGCCAGGTAAGTATGAGTTGGGCACGTCAGGGATGGGGGAGGCATTCACAGAGAAACCACTCTGGCTCAGGGTGTGCACAATGAATCGTCACAGAGTCCATGCAGATTAAGCTGCCGAGAAGGCGTGGCCTGTACTTTGCTATGCTAAATGAGCAGCACCATGAAGCCGGTGGCCCAGACCAAATAGGGTCTTTGGTTGCTCTTGTGGCAAAAGGCTGAATTTACTCTGGTTTCTCTTCATAACGAACAAGTCTTTCGCCTTTTACTAAAGACTTCCGTGGAGAGTAACACCAAAGAGTTGGATATATTTTAGGCAGGCTTAGCCGTTTGACTGAGCCCTGTACGGTTTGTGCAAAGAAACATAGTTGGTTGCATTACTCATTGGTCTTTGTGTTTTCGTTCTGACTTTGCTTTAAATTTCAGAGTAGCTTTTAACCGAGTTGGCTACTTCAGCTTAGTCTTACTTTTTTGATTGCGTTTGTGTCATTATCCACCCTTAAGACTAGGCTTGGGATAAAGACGGAAACAAAATACATGTCCTCTTGTCATTTTAGTTTATTTTGGTGACCACATGCCAGTGTTCTCTGTATCGTTCCAATTTAGTAGGCTATACTAAAATTGGAACGATACATGACCGCATGCCAGTCTTCTCTGTGGAAACACACAATGCAGATTCAGTTCGCAGTGGCTTTTTGCAAAGCCTGCTTTTCATTTTTATTTCAGTTAACGGACATCTCTTTACACACCTAGCTTTCATTATTCCATTAGTTTTTGTTCATGGTAAGAACCTTGCAAGGAAATAGAAAGCTACAAATCGACCACTCTGTGGGCGGAGTCCTAAGCACCAGCCATTGTAAAATAGTGTAACACCCCGACAAGGAGGGACGGGACCTGAGGGGCGGCCTGCTGGTGCCAACCCCTAGGGGTTATCGCTTCTCGGCCTTTTGGCTAAGATCAAGTGTAGTATCTGTTCTTATCAGTTTAATATCTGATACGTCCTCTATACGGGGACAATATATTAAACGGATTTTTGGAAGTAGGAGTTGAAAAAGGGGCTTGCTCCGTTCTCTCCACGCATTGACCCGGTATTGCAGTGCCGCTGGGAACAGTGCACCCTTCTTGCATTCTGTAGAAATGAAAACCATTGCGGTAGGGGCCTTGGCTTTAAAGTGGCTCTAGATCAGTCTTAAGTAAGCTGGGCCGTGCAGTGCAGTGGTTAAGCTGTCAGGTTTGTAAGCAGAGGACCACTGGTTAGGGAGAGATAAGTTTGGTTCCCGGGGGACGGGGCTCGTCGCGGCCGGAGGAAGTTTTTTATCTAAAGTGGGCGTGGCTTAACCCGGGGGTGGGCGTGGCTTGGGAGCGGGGCGGGTCATGATTCTTCTGTGGAACAATTCGGGACAAGCTTGGGGGGCTAAATCTCTGGCGTGTAAATGCTACGAAGGCAACTTTAATAGTCTCAGCATGTCATCACCACTCTGACGTTCCGTTAACTTCAACAAAAGATCAGGGGAGAGCGCGAACGCAGTCCCCCACTACCAGAAATTATGCAGTCGAGATTCCCACATTTGGGGAATTCGCAGGGGTCAGCACAACCGGAGGTGCAATGGCTGAGCCTCACCCTGGGTGAACCACCTTCGTGATCATGGTGTCTCCCCTGCCAGGTAAGTATGAGTTGGGCACGTCAGGGATGGGGGAGGCATTCACAGAGAAACCACTCTGGCTCAGGGTGTGCACAATGAATCGTCACAGAGTCCATGCAGATTAAGCTGCCGAGAAGGCGTGGCCTGTACTTTGCTATGCTAAATGAGCAGCACCATGAAGCCGGTGGCCCAGACCAAATAGGGTCTTTGGTTGCTCTTGTGGCAAAAGGCTGAATTTACTCTGGTTTCTCTTCATAACGAACAAGTCTTTCGCCTTTTACTAAAGACTTCCGTGGAGAGTAACACCAAAGAGTTGGATATATTTTAGGCAGGCTTAGCCGTTTGACTGAGCCCTGTACGGTTTGTGCAAAGAAACATAGTTGGTTGCATTACTCATTGGTCTTTGTGTTTTCGTTCTGACTTTGCTTTAAATTTCAGAGTAGCTTTTAACCGAGTTGGCTACTTCAGCTTAGTCTTACTTTTTTGATTGCGTTTGTGTCATTATCCACCCTTAAGACTAGGCTTGGGATAAAGACGGAAACAAAATACATGTCCTCTTGTCATTTTAGTTTATTTTGGTGACCACATGCCAGTGTTCTCTGTATCGTTCCAATTTAGTAGGCTATACTAAAATTGGAACGATACATGACCGCATGCCAGTCTTCTCTGTGGAAACACACAATGCAGATTCAGTTCGCAGTGGCTTTTTGCAAAGCCTGCTTTTCATTTTTATTTCAGTTAACGGACATCTCTTTACACACCTAGCTTTCATTATTCCATTAGTTTTTGTTCATGGTAAGAACCTTGCAAGGAAATAGAAAGCTACAAATCGACCACTCTGTGGGCGGAGTCCTAAGCACCAGCCATTGTAAAATAGTGTAACACCCCGACAAGGAGGGACGGGACCTGAGGGGCGGCCTGCTGGTGCCAACCCCTAGGGGTTATCGCTTCTCGGCCTTTTGGCTAAGATCAAGTGTAGTATCTGTTCTTATCAGTTTAATATCTGATACGTCCTCTATACGGGGACAATATATTAAACGGATTTTTGGAAGTAGGAGTTGAAAAAGGGGCTTGCTCCGTTCTCTCCACGCATTGACCCGGTATTGCAGTGCCGCTGGGAACAGTGCACCCTTCTTGCATTCTGTAGAAATGAAAACCATTGCGGTAGGGGCCTTGGCTTTAAAGTGGCTCTAGATCAGTCTTAAGTAAGCTGGGCCGTGCAGTGCAGTGGTTAAGCTGTCAGGTTTGTAAGCAGAGGACCACTGGTTAGGGAGAGATAAGTTTGGTTCCCGGGGGAGGGGGCTCGTCGCGGCCGGAGGAAGTTTTTTATCTAAAGTGGGCGTGGCTTAACCCGGGGGTGGGCGTGGCTTGGGAGCGGGGCGGGTCATGATTCTTCTGTGGAACAATTCGGGACAAGCTTGGGGGGCTAAATCTCTGGCGTGTAAATGCTACGAAGGCAACTTTAATAGTCTCAGCATGACATCACCACTCTGACGTTCCGTTAACTTCAACAAAAGATCAGGGGAGAGCGCGAACGCAGTCCCCCACTACCAGAAATTATGCAGTCGAGATTCCCACATTTGGGGAATTCGCAGGGGTCAGCACAACCGGAGGTGCAATGGCTGAGCCTCACCCTGGGTGAACCACCTTCGTGATCATGGTGTCTCCCCTGCCAGGTAAGTATGAGTTGGGCACGTCAGGGATGGGGGAGGCATTCACAGAGAAACCACTCTGGCTCAGGGTGTGCACAATGAATCGTCACAGAGTCCATGCAGATTAAGCTGCCGAGAAGGCGTGGCCTGTACTTTGCTATGCTAAATGAGCAGCACCATGAAGCCGGTGGCCCAGACCAAATAGGGTCTTTGGTTGCTCTTGTGGCAAAAGGCTGAATTTACTCTGGTTTCTCTTCATAACGAACAAGTCTTTCGCCTTTTACTAAAGACTTCCGTGGAGAGTAACACCAAAGAGTTGGATATATTTTAGGCAGGCTTAGCCGTTTGACTGAGCCCTGTACGGTTTGTGCAAAGAAACATAGTTGGTTGCATTACTCATTGGTCTTTGTGTTTTCGTTCTGACTTTGCTTTAAATTTCAGAGTAGCTTTTAACCGAGTTGGCTACTTCAGCTTAGTCTTACTTTTTTGATTGCGTTTGTGTCATTATCCACCCTTAAGACTAGGCTTGGGATAAAGACGGAAACAAAATACATGTCCTCTTGTCATTTTAGTTTATTTTGGTGACCACATGCCAGTGTTCTCTGTATCGTTCCAATTTAGTAGGCTATACTAAAATTGGAACGATACATGACCGCATGCCAGTCTTCTCTGTGGAAACACACAATGCAGATTCAGTTCGCAGTGGCTTTTTGCAAAGCCTGCTTTTCATTTTTATTTCAGTTAACGGACATCTCTTTACACACCTAGCTTTCATTATTCCATTAGTTTTTGTTCATGGTAAGAACCTTGCAAGGAAATAGAAAGCTACAAATCGACCACTCTGTGGGCGGAGTCCTAAGCACCAGCCATTGTAAAATAGTGTAACACCCCGACAAGGAGGGACGGGACCTGAGGGGCGGCCTGCTGGTGCCAACCCCTAGGGGTTATCGCTTCTCGGCCTTTTGGCTAAGATCAAGTGTAGTATCTGTTCTTATCAGTTTAATATCTGATACGTCCTCTATACGGGGACAATATATTAAACGGATTTTTGGAAGTAGGAGTTGAAAAAGGGGCTTGCTCCGTTCTCTCCACGCATTGACCCGGTATTGCAGTGCCGCTGGGAACAGTGCACCCTTCTTGCATTCTGTAGAAATGAAAACCATTGCGGTAGGGGCCTTGGCTTTAAAGTGGCTCTAGATCAGTCTTAAGTAAGCTGGGCCGTGCAGTGCAGTGGTTAAGCTGTCAGGTTTGTAAGCAGAGGACCACTGGTTAGGGAGAGATAAGTTTGGTTCCCGGGGGAGGGGGCTCGTCGCGGCCGGAGGAAGTTTTTTATCTAAAGTGGGCGTGGCTTAACCCGGGGGTGGGCGTGGCTTGGGAGCGGGGCGGGTCATGATTCTTCTGTGGAACAATTCGGGACAAGCTTGGGGGGCTAAATCTCTGGCGTGTAAATGCTACGAAGGCAACTTTAATAGTCTCAGCATGACATCACCACTCTGACGTTCCGTTAACTTCAACAAAAGATCAGGGGAGAGCGCGAACGCAGTCCCCCACTACCAGAAATTATGCAGTCGAGATTCCCACATTTGGGGAATTCGCAGGGGTCAGCACAACCGGAGGTGCAATGGCTGAGCCTCACCCTGGGTGAACCACCTTCGTGATCATGGTGTCTCCCCTGCCAGGTAAGTATGAGTTGGGCACGTCAGGGATGGGGGAGGCATTCACAGAGAAACCACTCTGGCTCAGGGTGTGCACAATGAATCGTCACAGAGTCCATGCAGATTAAGCTGCCGAGAAGGCGTGGGTGGCCTGTACTTTGCTATGCTAAATGAGCAGCACCACGAAGCCGGTGGCCCAGACCAAATAGGGTCTTTGGTTGCTCTTGTGGCGAAAGGCTGAATTTACTCTGGTTTCTCTTCATAACGAACAAGTCTTTCGCCTTTTACTAAAGACTTCCGTGGAGAGTAACACCAAAGAGTTGGATATATTTTTGGCAGGCTTAGCCGTTTGACTGAGCCCTGTACGGTTTGTGCAAAGAAACATAGTTGGTTGCATTACTCATTGGTCTTTGTGTTTTCGTTCTGACTTTGCTTTAAATTTCAGAGTAGCTTTTAACCGAGTTGGCTACTTCAGCTTAGTCTTACTTTTTTGATTGCGTTTGTGTCATTATCCACCCTTAAGACTAGGCTTGGGATAAAGACGGAAACAAAATACATGTCCTCTTGTCATTTTAGTTTATTTTGGTGACCACATGCCAGTGTTCTCTGTATCGTTCCAATTTAGTAGGCTATACTAAAATTGGAACGATACATGACCGCATGCCAGTCTTCTCTGTGGAAACACACAATGCAGATTCAGTTCGCAGTGGCTTTTTGCAAAGCCTGCTTTTCATTTTTATTTCAGTTAACGGACATCTCTTTACACACCTAGCTTTCATTATTCCATTAGTTTTTGTTCATGGTAAGAACCTTGCAAGGAAATAGAAAGCTACAAATCGACCACTCTGTGGGCGGAGTCCTAAGCACCAGCCATTGTAAAATAGTGTAACACCCCGACAAGGAGGGACGGGACCTGAGGGGCGGCCTGCTGGTGCCAACCCCTAGGGGTTATCGCTTCTCGGCCTTTTGGCTAAGATCAAGTGTAGTATCTGTTCTTATCAGTTTAATATCTGATACGTCCTCTATACGGGGACAATATATTAAACGGATTTTTGGAAGTAGGAGTTGAAAAAGGGGCTTGCTCCGTTCTCTCCACGCATTGACCCGGTATTGCAGTGCCGCTGGGAACAGTGCACCCTTCTTGCATTCTGTAGAAATGAAAACCATTGCGGTAGGGGCCTTGGCTTTAAAGTGGCTCTAGATCAGTCTTAAGTAAGCTGGGCCGTGCAGTGCAGTGGTTAAGCTGTCAGGTTTGTAAGCAGAGGACCACTGGTTAGGGAGAGATAAGTTTGGTTCCCGGGGGAGGGGGCTCGTCGCGGCCGGAGGAAGTTTTTTATCTAAAGTGGGCGTGGCTTAACCCGGGGGTGGGCGTGGCTTGGGAGCGGGGCGGGTCATGATTCTTCTGTGGAACAATTCGGGACAAGCTTGGGGGGCTAAATCTCTGGCGTGTAAATGCTACGAAGGCAACTTTAATAGTCTCAGCATGACATCACCACTCTGACGTTCCGTTAACTTCAACAAAAGATCAGGGGAGAGCGCGAACGCAGTCCCCCACTACCAGAAATTATGCAGTCGAGATTCCCACATTTGGGGAATTCGCAGGGGTCAGCACAACCGGAGGTGCAATGGCTGAGCCTCACCCTGGGTGAACCACCTTCGTGATCATGGTGTCTCCCCTGCCAGGTAAGTATGAGTTGGGCACGTCAGGGATGGGGGAGGCATTCACAGAGAAACCACTCTGGCTCAGGGTGTGCACAATGAATCGTCACAGAGTCCATGCAGATTAAGCTGCCGAGAAGGCGTGGCCTGTACTTTGCTATGCTAAATGAGCAGCACCATGAAGCCGGTGGCCCAGACCAAATAGGGTCTTTGGTTGCTCTTGTGGCGAAAGGCTGAATTTACTCTGGTTTCTCTTCATAACGAACAAGTCTTTCGCCTTTTACTAAAGACTTCCGTGGAGAGTAACACCAAAGAGTTGGATATATTTTTGGCAGGCTTAGCCGTTTGACTGAGCCCTGTACGGTTTGTGCAAAGAAACATAGTTGGTTGCATTACTCATTGGTCTTTGTGTTTTCGTTCTGACTTTGCTTTAAATTTCAGAGTAGCTTTTAACCGAGTTGGCTACTTCAGCTTAGTCTTACTTTTTTGATTGCGTTTGTGTCATTATCCACCCTTAAGACTAGGCTTGGGATAAAGACGGAAACAAAATACATGTCCTCTTGTCATTTTAGTTTATTTTGGTGACCACATGCCAGTGTTCTCTGTATCGTTCCAATTTAGTAGGCTATACTAAAATTGGAACGATACATGACCGCATGCCAGTCTTCTCTGTGGAAACACACAATGCAGATTCAGTTCGCAGTGGCTTTTTGCAAAGCCTGCTTTTCATTTTTATTTCAGTTAACGGACATCTCTTTACACACCTAGCTTTCATTATTCCATTAGTTTTTGTTCATGGTAAGAACCTTGCAAGGAAATAGAAAGCTACAAATCGACCACTCTGTGGGCGGAGTCCTAAGCACCAGCCATTGTAAAATAGTGTAACACCCCGACAAGGAGGGACGGGACCTGAGGGGCGGCCTGCTGGTGCCAACCCCTAGGGGTTATCGCTTCTCGGCCTTTTGGCTAAGATCAAGTGTAGTATCTGTTCTTATCAGTTTAATATCTGATACGTCCTCTATACGGGGACAATATATTAAACGGATTTTTGGAAGTAGGAGTTGAAAAAGGGGCTTGCTCCGTTCTCTCCACGCATTGACCCGGTATTGCAGTGCCGCTGGGAACAGTGCACCCTTCTTGCATTCTGTAGAAATGAAAACCATTGCGGTAGGGGCCTTGGCTTTAAAGTGGCTCTAGATCAGTCTTAAGTAAGCTGGGCCGTGCAGTGCAGTGGTTAAGCTGTCAGGTTTGTAAGCAGAGGACCACTGGTTAGGGAGAGATAAGTTTGGTTCCCGGGGGACGGGGCTCGTCGCGGCCGGAGGAAGTTTTTTATCTAAAGTGGGCGTGGCTTAACCCGGGGGTGGGCGTGGCTTGGGAGCGGGGCGGGTCATGATTCTTCTGTGGAACAATTCGGGACAAGCTTGGGGGGCTAAATCTCTGGCGTGTAAATGCTACGAAGGCAACTTTAATAGTCTCAGCATGTCATCACCACTCTGACGTTCCGTTAACTTCAACAAAAGATCAGGGGAGAGCGCGAACGCAGTCCCCCACTACCAGAAATTATGCAGTCGAGATTCCCACATTTGGGGAATTCGCAGGGGTCAGCACAACCGGAGGTGCAATGGCTGAGCCTCACCCTGGGTGAACCACCTTCGTGATCATGGTGTCTCCCCTGCCAGGTAAGTATGAGTTGGGCACGTCAGGGATGGGGGAGGCATTCACAGAGAAACCACTCTGGCTCAGGGTGTGCACAATGAATCGTCACAGAGTCCATGCAGATTAAGCTGCCGAGAAGGCGTGGCCTGTACTTTGCTATGCTAAATGAGCAGCACCATGAAGCCGGTGGCCCAGACCAAATAGGGTCTTTGGTTGCTCTTGTGGCAAAAGGCTGAATTTACTCTGGTTTCTCTTCATAACGAACAAGTCTTTCGCCTTTTACTAAAGACTTCCGTGGAGAGTAACACCAAAGAGTTGGATATATTTTAGGCAGGCTTAGCCGTTTGACTGAGCCCTGTACGGTTTGTGCAAAGAAACATAGTTGGTTGCATTACTCATTGGTCTTTGTGTTTTCGTTCTGACTTTGCTTTAAATTTCAGAGTAGCTTTTAACCGAGTTGGCTACTTCAGCTTAGTCTTACTTTTTTGATTGCGTTTGTGTCATTATCCACCCTTAAGACTAGGCTTGGGATAAAGACGGAAACAAAATACATGTCCTCTTGTCATTTTAGTTTATTTTGGTGACCACATGCCAGTGTTCTCTGTATCGTTCCAATTTAGTAGGCTATACTAAAATTGGAACGATACATGACCGCATGCCAGTCTTCTCTGTGGAAACACACAATGCAGATTCAGTTCGCAGTGGCTTTTTGCAAAGCCTGCTTTTCATTTTTATTTCAGTTAACGGACATCTCTTTACACACCTAGCTTTCATTATTCCATTAGTTTTTGTTCATGGTAAGAACCTTGCAAGGAAATAGAAAGCTACAAATCGACCACTCTGTGGGCGGAGTCCTAAGCACCAGCCATTGTAAAATAGTGTAACACCCCGACAAGGAGGGACGGGACCTGAGGGGCGGCCTGCTGGTGCCAACCCCTAGGGGTTATCGCTTCTCGGCCTTTTGGCTAAGATCAAGTGTAGTATCTGTTCTTATCAGTTTAATATCTGATACGTCCTCTATACGGGGACAATATATTAAACGGATTTTTGGAAGTAGGAGTTGAAAAAGGGGCTTGCTCCGTTCTCTCCACGCATTGACCCGGTATTGCAGTGCCGCTGGGAACAGTGCACCCTTCTTGCATTCTGTAGAAATGAAAACCATTGCGGTAGGGGCCTTGGCTTTAAAGTGGCTCTAGATCAGTCTTAAGTAAGCTGGGCCGTGCAGTGCAGTGGTTAAGCTGTCAGGTTTGTAAGCAGAGGACCACTGGTTAGGGAGAGATAAGTTTGGTTCCCGGGGGAGGGGGCTCGTCGCGGCCGGAGGAAGTTTTTTATCTAAAGTGGGCGTGGCTTAACCCGGGGGTGGGCGTGGCTTGGGAGCGGGGCGGGTCATGATTCTTCTGTGGAACAATTCGGGACAAGCTTGGGGGGCTAAATCTCTGGCGTGTAAATGCTACGAAGGCAACTTTAATAGTCTCAGCATGACATCACCACTCTGACGTTCCGTTAACTTCAACAAAAGATCAGGGGAGAGCGCGAACGCAGTCCCCCACTACCAGAAATTATGCAGTCGAGATTCCCACATTTGGGGAATTCGCAGGGGTCAGCACAACCGGAGGTGCAATGGCTGAGCCTCACCCTGGGTGAACCACCTTCGTGATCATGGTGTCTCCCCTGCCAGGTAAGTATGAGTTGGGCACGTCAGGGATGGGGGAGGCATTCACAGAGAAACCACTCTGGCTCAGGGTGTGCACAATGAATCGTCACAGAGTCCATGCAGATTAAGCTGCCGAGAAGGCGTGGCCTGTACTTTGCTATGCTAAATGAGCAGCACCACGAAGCCGGTGGCCCAGACCAAATAGGGTCTTTGGTTGCTCTTGTGGCGAAAGGCTGAATTTACTCTGGTTTCTCTTCATAACGAACAAGTCTTTCGCCTTTTACTAAAGACTTCCGTGGAGAGTAACACCAAAGAGTTGGATATATTTTTGGCAGGCTTAGCCGTTTGACTGAGCCCTGTACGGTTTGTGCAAAGAAACATAGTTGGTTGCATTACTCATTGGTCTTTGTGTTTTCGTTCTGACTTTGCTTTAAATTTCAGAGTAGCTTTTAACCGAGTTGGCTACTTCAGCTTAGTCTTACTTTTTTGATTGCGTTTGTGTCATTATCCACCCTTAAGACTAGGCTTGGGATAAAGACGGAAACAAAATACATGTCCTCTTGTCATTTTAGTTTATTTTGGTGACCACATGCCAGTGTTCTCTGTATCGTTCCAATTTAGTAGGCTATACTAAAATTGGAACGATACATGACCGCATGCCAGTCTTCTCTGTGGAAACACACAATGCAGATTCAGTTCGCAGTGGCTTTTTGCAAAGCCAGCTTTTCATTTTTATTTCAGTTAACGGACATCTCTTTACACACCTAGCTTTCATTATTCCATTAGTTTTTGTTCATGGTAAGAACCTTGCAAGGAAATAGAAAGCTACAAATCGACCACTCTGTGGGCGGAGTCCTAAGCACCAGCCATTGTAAAATAGTGTAACACCCCGACAAGGAGGGACGGGACCTGAGGGGCGGCCTGCTGGTGCCAACCCCTAGGGGTTATCGCTTCTCGGCCTTTTGGCTAAGATCAAGTGTAGTATCTGTTCTTATCAGTTTAATATCTGATACGTCCTCTATACGGGGACAATATATTAAACGGATTTTTGGAAGTAGGAGTTGAAAAAGGGGCTTGCTCCGTTCTCTCCACGCATTGACCCGGTATTGCAGTGCCGCTGGGAACAGTGCACCCTTCTTGCATTCTGTAGAAATGAAAACCATTGCGGTAGGGGCCTTGGCTTTAAAGTGGCTCTAGATCAGTCTTAAGTAAGCTGGGCCGTGCAGTGCAGTGGTTAAGCTGTCAGGTTTGTAAGCAGAGGACCACTGGTTAGGGAGAGATAAGTTTGGTTCCCGGGGGAGGGGGCTCGTCGCGGCCGGAGGAAGTTTTTTATCTAAAGTGGGCGTGGCTTAACCCGGGGGTGGGCGTGGCTTGGGAGCGGGGCGGGTCATGATTCTTCTGTGGAACAATTCGGGACAAGCTTGGGGGGCTAAATCTCTGGCGTGTAAATGCTACGAAGGCAACTTTAATAGTCTCAGCATGACATCACCACTCTGACGTTCCGTTAACTTCAACAAAAGATCAGGGGAGAGCGCGAACGCAGTCCCCCACTACCAGAAATTATGCAGTCGAGATTCCCACATTTGGGGAATTCGCAGGGGTCAGCACAACCGGAGGTGCAATGGCTGAGCCTCACCCTGGGTGAACCACCTTCGTGATCATGGTGTCTCCCCTGCCAGGTAAGTATGAGTTGGGCACGTCAGGGATGGGGGAGGCATTCACAGAGAAACCACTCTGGCTCAGGGTGTGCACAATGAATCGTCACAGAGTCCATGCAGATTAAGCTGCCGAGAAGGCGTGGCCTGTACTTTGCTATGCTAAATGAGCAGCACCACGAAGCCGGTGGCCCAGACCAAATAGGGTCTTTGGTTGCTCTTGTGGCGAAAGGCTGAATTTACTCTGGTTTCTCTTCATAACGAACAAGTCTTTCGCCTTTTACTAAAGACTTCCGTGGAGAGTAATGTCGCGGGGCAACATGTATAGAATAATAATTATTATGACTTGGTACTGTTGGGATGGGGAGAACAAATATTTATATTGCGTGCTGTGTTGAACTGTCATTAAGGTGGACATACTGTATGTTTTAGACTGCAAATGAGTGATCAGAGTGGCTGTGGCAGACTTATGGACTTGGACTTGGGGAGGGTGCCACTAGGGGAGGATGTTTCTTGTGTTTCTTACCTGTACAGGTGCCATGACCCGGAAGGCTGTCAGAATGGCGGCAAACGAGATTGGCAGCCGTGGGCATAAATACTGGGAGTCAGCAAGGGCGCGTCCTCTTTGTTTGGTTTGATCTCTTCGCTCTCCACGACATACCGAACCGGATCGTCTGGTCTCCGCCGAGACGCACGCCGATCCACCCCGCAAAGCAGCCACTGTCTTCTCCGCCTGGTGGTCCCGACGTCCTCCGTCCTCCTCCTCTCCACGGCCGAGACGCACCTCTGACGGCTCGCCATTCTACAGAAGCACCGCCGCTACAGCCGACTCCCGGGTGTGGAGACAACGCTCGCTGGGCCGACCCAAAAGGAACGGTCTAACCTTGTCTCCAGCATCATCAGAGTGAGTGGCTAGTTTCATTAAGAGTTTTGGCTCTGATCCTGTTCGCCTTTCTCCTCCAGCAGCTCTGGCCTGTGTGTTCTCCGCCGAGGCGCACCTCTGACGGCTCGCCATTCTACAGAAGCACCGCCGCTACAGCTGACTCCCGGGTGTGGAGACAACGCTCGCTAGGCCGACCCAAAAGGAACGGTCTAACCTTGTCTCCAGCATTCAGCGTGAGTGGGCTAGTTTCAATTAAGTTGCTGTACTGATCCTGCTCGCCTTTTCTTCTCCAGTGACTGCTCGTGTGTGTGGGGACGGGACTACAGGACCGCTGACGGCCGCTGCTGTCCGGTACGCCGCTGGGCGTGTTCGGCTTGCCACCTGGACGCACCCTGCCAGTTCCCCCCCCCCCGTATCGAACATTCGTTCCTTCTTGGATGGACAGTCACATATTGCTGGTCACGTGAGTGCCTACTCTGGAGGCGGACAGTCTGTACATTGGACTCTGGGACAGGTGGGGGGAGAGGGAGGGGGAGCCCTGAGGGCCGGACCAAATATTATTCTTAATCATATATGTGTATGTATATATATATATATATATATAATAGCTATAGCTATTTATTTTAGGCTTGTTATAATTATATGTCCTGTGGCTTGCCATTTTAATCAGTTGGCCATCAATGTAATAATTTTAGTAGTTTCATAATTAATCACATTGCAGCATTCTGTTCTTGAAATAGCATGTGATTGGGATTGGATTTGCTCTGCCACACCGTGCTACTGTGATCCCCCAGTCCAAACCCCCTTTTCCACACTGCCTTAGGGCTTGGTTTGATTGGTTGCAGTGGGCTTGATCTTTATCACGAATACTGTATTGTATAACATATACCGGTGTGCTGTGAAACGAATATATTCCTGAAACGACTTATATAGGTTTATTGCTTGCAGTGAAACGAATATATTCTTTGAAGTGACTTATGGAGGTGTATTGCTTGCAGTGAATCTGTTACTTTTGGGTTTATTTTGGGAGGGTTGCCAGTAAAACGGGTGGGTTGCCAGGTCCGTTATTTTCCCGCTATTCATCGCTGTTTTATCTTATTTTTCAACTATCAAATTCAACCATTCTCAGCTCTCATTGATGGCCACCTTGTCGTGATTTTTATAGAGACAGTGTTATTTGTGGCATAAAGTGTTATAATTTATTTGTAATAAAACTTGTTATATTTTGGAAGTGCTCTTGTTGTGTGTGGTTTGTTGGGGATCATACGAACCAGGTCTGAGAGGTGGAGTTTGTTTATGGTTATTACAAGATCAAATTTATTGTAACACCCACCTCTTTGACATCTCTTTTCTGGCGTTGGTCGGCAGGATCCCCAACAGAGTACAGCAGCATGAACACCGATGCGCCTCCAGGCTCTAGCCAGCAGGAGGGGGCTGGTTCGCAGCCGGCGTATACAGCAATGTTACCTTGGTTTATGGGAGCGTCTTGGGTTTCAAAGTTTTGCGGGGAAGGGGGTTGTGAAAACTTTGTAAAGTGGCGGGCCCAGGTCGAAGCATTTTTAAGGGCCCAAGGTTTGAACGCGGAACAGAGGGTAGATTTTGTGCTGAATTCATTGGATGGTAAGGCACATCGACAAATTTTGTTGTTACCCTCAACGGATCGAGACACTGACAAGAAAATTCTTGATGTACTGACAAAAAAATATGGGGGTATTAACTCACCTGATCATTTGAGAGCAACATTTTTCGACTGCAAGCAGGCCAAGGGGGAAGACATTGAAGATTTTATTCTTCGACTGCGGGAGTCTTTTAATAGATGGCAAGTGGCGGACCCCGACCATGGTGGCGGCACTGATAGAGTGCTACGCTCTCAGTTTTCCCGAGGGCTGGGGGAAGGTTCCCTAAAGCAAGAATTACAACGGGAGCTCAGACGGGCTTCTCCTGAAATGTCCTTTGAGGCTGCTTGCAGTGAGGCTTTGGCCCTAGAGCGGGAAAATGCAAGGAGGGACGATGCCTTGGCCTACCAGACCCGTGCTGCCATGCCCTCGACTTTACCAGCACCCCAGACAATCGATGTGGAGCAGTTGAAGGAATCTCTGAGAGCGGAGATGCGACAGGAAGTGAAGGAACAGATGACTCTGCTGAGTAAATCAATAGTGGAGGAGATCCGGAGCCAATCCTTTGTAGCGCCCCCAGCTCCAAATTTAGAAAGTCGCCCCTCATACCAACAACCCCGATTCCAAAAACGTGCTGTTAATCGAGATACGCGAAGCTTCCAGTGGGACGACCAGGGGCGCCCTATTTGCAGGGACTGTGGCGGCGCTGGACATATCCAGCGGTTCTGCCCTAGAAGACAAGCCCCCTCATCGGATTTTTAGGCACCCCGGCCACTGTAGGGCAAGTGACTGGGGCAGAGCTGATAGCGGAGGTTCCAGGGAGATCTTCATTTGTAGGGAAGTGCCCCGAACTAGATGTTACGATTTTGGGTAAGAGCATCCCCTGCATTTTAGACACAGGTTCCCAGGTGACCCTATTTAGCCAGTCTCTTTTTCAGCGCCATTTTGGGGGGGAACCATTACGAGATGCTGGGGAACTGTCATGGCTGGCACTCAAAGCTGCGAACGGCCTGGGAATCCCCTATGTGGGATATGCCGTTGTTGATATCACCGTTGGTGGCGTTGAAGTGCCAGGCATGGGAGTAATTATTGTTCAGGATGACTGTATGAGCACAGAGTATGGTTTGCTCGGTATGAATGTGATCACCGGATGTTGGGAGACTCTTTTCCAGAAGGGCCACCCAGGCCAACGAGCCTTTCGCTCTGCCCTCTCTCCAACAGCGGGGAAACAATGGGGGAAAGCTTTTGCAGTTTGTAGGCGGGTCCAGGCCATAAGCCCCCGGGCTCCGGCCCGTAGCACTGCTAAACTTTCCAAGCAGGCTCCAGTTGTGGTCCCAGCAGGGTCAGAGATGATAGTCTGGGCGTATGTTCCTCAGGCCATGTGCTCGTCAGAGTTTCTGGTGTTAGTGGAGGACCTTTCGGGAGAGTATGATAGTGAGCAGGAGTGGCGAGTAGCTAGGTCCATCTGCCAGGTCCACCGTGGTAGGGTCCCCTTGAGAGTCTGTAATCCACACCCGTTCCCGGTCGAGCTGCCTCAGAGGCGGGCTTTGGCCGTGGTATCTCAAATAGACCCCCTTGACGTACAGACACAGAATAGGTTGGTGCTCACGCCAACCGGCCCCCAGGAGGTAGAGGTTACGGTAGAGCGGAGGGAGGAGGTTGATGTGCATAGAGTCCAGGGGGTATCTTTGGTGGATTCCACTGTTTCTGGGCATCCCGCATTTAAGTTACAGGGAGATGGGCTGACCCCGGAGGAGCAGCAACAGCTCAAGGCCCTCCTCAGTAAGTGGACCTGTGTTTTTGCGGCCCATGAGGAGGACTTTGGTTGCACCGAGGCTGTCCACCATCATATCCCTACTGGGTCTGCACCCCCGACCCGAGAACGATATAGGCCAGTTCCACCTAAAATGTACTCTGAGTTGAGACTTTTGTTGCAGGGGATGCTGGATAGTGGGGTCGTTACTGAGAGTTCTAGCCCTTGGGCCGCCCCGGTAGTCTTAGTACGAAAAAAAGATGGCTCCCTACGTTTCTGCGTAGACTATCGTAAGTTAAACGCAGCTACTCATAAAGACGCATTCCCACTACCTCGGATCGAAGAGTCACTGACCTGTTTGAAAAGGGCAGCCTGGTATTCAACCCTGGACTTGGCCTGTGGGTACTGGCAGGTAGAGGTGGCCCCAGAAGACCAGGAAAAGACTGCCTTCGCCACCCCAGTGGGGTTATACCAGTTCTCGCGTATGCCATTTGGACTCTGTAATGCTCCTGCCACCTTCCAGAGACTTATGCAACGTGTCCTGGGGGGGCAAGTCCACGACTATCTACTCATCTATCTGGACGACATAATCGTTTACTCGCCAGACTTCCCGACACATCTTTATCATCTCGAAGAGGTTTTTAAGCGCTTACATGACCACGGGTTGAAGCTCCAACCCCGTAAGTGCAGGCTCTTTCAGCGGGAGGTCAAGTACTTGGGTCATGTGGTCAGCAGTGGAGGAATCTCGACTGACCCGGAGAAGACATCGGCAGTTAGCGACTGGCCAGTACCCACCACCGTAAGGCAAGTCCGTTCATTTCTTGGGTTTGTGGGCTACTACCGACGGTTTGTGCCTGGGTTTTCTAGAGTTGCTGCCCCCCTAAATAGGTTGACCCAGGGCACTACCGGTCGCTCCACGGCTTCAGTGACATGGGCCCCCGATTGCCAGGAAGCTTTTGAACAATTGAAACGAGCTCTCCTGGTAGCACCTGTTCTGGCGTACGCCGATTTTTCACTTCCCTTCCGGCTGTACACTGACGCCAGTTTGGAGGGCCTGGGAGCAGTATTGTCTCAGGTACAGGATGGACAGGAAAGAGTTATCGCTTATGCTAGCCGCAGCTTGATCCCCTCCGAGCGTAATGATCAGAATTACAGCTCCTTTAAACTAGAGTTCTTGGCCCTTAAATGGGCTGTGACGGAGAAATTTAAGGATTACTTGTGGGGGGCCCAGCTGACCGTGTTCACCGACAACAACCCCTTGGTCCATCTGGACTCAGCCCGACTCGGGGCCGTTGAGCAGAGGTGGGCCGCAGAACTTGCAAACTTCTCATTTGAGATAAAGTACCGCCCAGGGTCTTCTAACCAAAATGCTGATTCTTTGTCCAGGCTACCTGGGGCCACAGCTGCTGCTGTCCAGGCTACATCTGGGCCTGCTAAGAGGTCTGAAACAGAGCCGAGTACCAGCACTACCACCGCCCTGGATAGGCCCTCAGGCAGCCAACCGCCTCAGGACCCATGGAGGGAGCGGCAGCTGCAAGATCCTGATCTAGGGCGATTGCGTCGCTGGTTACAGGTGGGTGAGCTGCCCCCACATGAAGTCCGATGCACCTTGTCCATTAAACTCCGTCGTCTGTTACAGGAATGGGGCCGGCTGAAGGACCATGATGGCTTGTTGGTCCGATGCCTGGAGGAACCCGACACTGGGATCCCAACACAACAGCTGCTTGTTCCCCTCGGTTGGGCCCAAGGGTTATGGGAGGACTACCACCAGGCCGCCGGTCACTCCAGTGCAGAGAAGGTGTTGTCCATCTTGCGGCGACGCTTTTACTGGCCTGGCATGTGTAAGGATGTGCATGCCTGGACCAAAGACTGTTCAAGCTGCCGTGTCAACAAGGCTGGGCCAGAACCTCGTGCGTCCTTAAAGTCAATCATAACTAGTTACCCCCTTGAGATGGTAGGGGTGGACTACCTATCGTTGGGTCGACCGGGGGACACGTATCCATATGTCCTTGTCCTTACCGATCTGTTCTCCCGCTATGCCCTCGCTGTTCCTACGAAAGACCAGACTGCAGTGACGACCGTTAAGGCCCTGTGGACTTCCTTAATCCAGCCTTTCGGGTGCCCAGAGCGTATCTTGACCGACCGTGGTGCTGCGTTCGAATCATCTTTGGTGAGACAACTGTGCGAGCTGTATGGGTGCACCAAGGTCCGCACCACCCCATACCATCCCCAGGGGAACGGAGCTTGTGAGCGGTATAATCAGACTCTACTGGGGTTATTGAACTCGTTAGATCCTCAGGTACATGCACAGTGGCCTGCAAAGCTCCCTTTCCTGATCCAAGCCTACAATAACTCTGTTCATGCCAGCACTGGGATGACCCCTCACTATGTCATGTTTGGCCGTCATGCTCGACTGCCCGTCGATTTGATCCATCATGTCTCCCCGCCCCAGCGGAGGGACACTTTAGACGGGTGGGTTCAAGACCATCACCGCGCCCTCAAGGACGCCTATAGTACTGTGCTAACTCATGCTTCCCGTCGACAAGCCTGGGATCAGGCCCGCTATAATAAAGGAGCCCGAGCACTCCCGTTCCTTCCTGGGGAGAGGGTACTTGTGCGAAATTTCCGCAGACGGGCTCAAGGGAAGTTGGCACCGAGGTGGGTCCCAAAGCCATTTGTCGTCATTGCCCAAACCGCCCCTGATCACCCTGTGTATCTCATTCGGCCAGAAGGTAGTGAGGGACCTACCCGTACTGTGCACCGCAACAACCTTCGGCCATGTTCTGTCGAACCCGAACTTCCCCCTCAAGCGCCAAGCGAGGGGCCCCTGCCTGATCGTTGCCCCCCAGCCGTACCTGGCTTTCCGTTTATGCTGCTGCCCGCAAGTACTGCTTTGCCCTTGCCGACTGCACCGGATGGTGTGCCCGCTTTACAAGACTTCTCTGCTGCTCCTTTTGACTTTGCACCTGCCCCCTTGGACGCTGACCCCCTTTTGGATAGCAACTCTGTCCCAAAAACTCCCACTTCGGTCCTAGTGACCCCAGAGTGTGCTCCTGTTGCCTCAGACACTGAGCAGCTTGAAATTTTAGATGATGCTGGAGCACCTGGGCCCGCCACTAGCATAGACCTTGATGTTGATGTTGTACCAGAATGTGAAACTGATCCAATCATTGAAATTGGGTTGGCCGAAAGTCAGAACCCTACGGCAGTTGTGGGTCTACGCCGTTCTGGCCGCAGTAATTTCGGGATGCGCCCATTACGTTTCCGCCAGTTATAGTGGTCGGGACGACCACCCTTAAAGTGGGGGGGAATATGTCGCGGGGCAACATGTATAGAATAATAATTATTATGACTTGGTACTGTTGGGATGGGGAGAACAAATATTTATATTGCGTGCTGTGTTGAACTGTCATTAAGGTGGACATACTGTATGTTTTAGACTGCAAATGAGTGATCAGAGTGGCTGTGGCAGACTTATGGACTTGGACTTGGGGAGGGTGCCACTAGGGGAGGATGTTTCTTGTGTTTCTTACCTGTACAGGTGCCATGACCCGGAAGGCTGTCAGAATGGCGGCAAACGAGATTGGCAGCCGTGGGCATAAATACTGGGAGTCAGCAAGGGCGCGTCCTCTTTGTTTGGTTTGATCTCTTCGCTCTCCACGACATACCGAACCGGATCGTCTGGTCTCCGCCGAGACGCACGCCGATCCACCCCGCAAAGCAGCCACTGTCTTCTCCGCCTGGTGGTCCCGACGTCCTCCGTCCTCCTCCTCTCCACGGCCGAGACGCACCTCTGACGGCTCGCCATTCTACAGAAGCACCGCCGCTACAGCCGACTCCCGGGTGTGGAGACAACGCTCGCTGGGCCGACCCAAAAGGAACGGTCTAACCTTGTCTCCAGCATCATCAGAGTGAGTGGCTAGTTTCATTAAGAGTTTTGGCTCTGATCCTGTTCGCCTTTCTCCTCCAGCAGCTCTGGCCTGTGTGTTCTCCGCCGAGGCGCACCTCTGACGGCTCGCCATTCTACAGAAGCACCGCCGCTACAGCTGACTCCCGGGTGTGGAGACAACGCTCGCTAGGCCGACCCAAAAGGAACGGTCTAACCTTGTCTCCAGCATTCAGCGTGAGTGGGCTAGTTTCAATTAAGTTGCTGTACTGATCCTGCTCGCCTTTTCTTCTCCAGTGACTGCTCGTGTGTGTGGGGACGGGACTACAGGACCGCTGACGGCCGCTGCTGTCCGGTACGCCGCTGGGCGTGTTCGGCTTGCCACCTGGACGCACCCTGCCAGTTCCCCCCCCCCCGTATCGAACATTCGTTCCTTCTTGGATGGACAGTCACATATTGCTGGTCACGTGAGTGCCTACTCTGGAGGCGGACAGTCTGTACATTGGACTCTGGGACAGGTGGGGGGAGAGGGAGGGGGAGCCCTGAGGGCCGGACCAAATATTATTCTTAATCATATATGTGTATGTATATATATATATATATATATAATAGCTATAGCTATTTATTTTAGGCTTGTTATAATTATATGTCCTGTGGCTTGCCATTTTAATCAGTTGGCCATCAATGTAATAATTTTAGTAGTTTCATAATTAATCACATTGCAGCATTCTGTTCTTGAAATAGCATGTGATTGGGATTGGATTTGCTCTGCCACACCGTGCTACTGTGATCCCCCAGTCCAAACCCCCTTTTCCACACTGCCTTAGGGCTTGGTTTGATTGGTTGCAGTGGGCTTGATCTTTATCACGAATACTGTATTGTATAACATATACCGGTGTGCTGTGAAACGAATATATTCCTGAAACGACTTATATAGGTTTATTGCTTGCAGTGAAACGAATATATTCTTTGAAGTGACTTATGGAGGTGTTGCTTGCAGTGAATCTGTTACTTTTGGGTTTATTTTGGGAGGGTTGCCAGTAAAACGGGTGGGTTGCCAGGTCCGTTATTTTCCCGCTATTCATCGCTGTTTTATCTTATTTTTCAACTATCAAATTCAACCATTCTCAGCTCTCATTGATGGCCACCTTGTCGTGATTTTTATAGAGACAGTGTTATTTGTGGCATAAAGTGTTATAATTTATTTGTAATAAAACTTGTTATATTTTGGAAGTGCTCTTGTTGTGTGTGGTTTGTTGGGGATCATACGAACCAGGTCTGAGAGGTGGAGTTTGTTTATGGTTATTACAAGATCAAATTTATTGTAACACCCACCTCTTTGACAGTAACACCAAAGAGTTGGATATATTTTTGGCAGGCTTAGCCGTTTGACTGAGCCCTGTACGGTTTGTGCAAAGAAACATAGTTGGTTGCATTACTCATTGGTCTTTGTGTTTTCGTTCTGACTTTGCTTTAAATTTCAGAGTAGCTTTTAACCGAGTTGGCTACTTCAGCTTAGTCTTACTTTTTTGATTGCGTTTGTGTCATTATCCACCCTTAAGACTAGGCTTGGGATAAAGACGGAAACAAAATACATGTCCTCTTGTCATTTTAGTTTATTTTGGTGACCACATGCCAGTGTTCTCTGTATCGTTCCAATTTAGTAGGCTATACTAAAATTGGAACGATACATGACCGCATGCCAGTCTTCTCTGTGGAAACACACAATGCAGATTCAGTTCGCAGTGGCTTTTTGCAAAGCCTGCTTTTCATTTTTATTTCAGTTAACGGACATCTCTTTACACACCTAGCTTTCATTATTCCATTAGTTTTTGTTCATGGTAAGAACCTTGCAAGGAAATAGAAAGCTACAAATCGACCACTCTGTGGGCGGAGTCCTAAGCACCAGCCATTGTAAAATAGTGTAACACCCCGACAAGGAGGGACGGGACCTGAGGGGCGGCCTGCTGGTGCCAACCCCTAGGGGTTATCGCTTCTCGGCCTTTTGGCTAAGATCAAGTGTACTATCTGTTCTTATCAGTTTAATATCTGATACGTCCTCTATACGGGGACAATATATTAAACGGATTTTTGGAAGTAGGAGTTGAAAAAGGGGCTTGCTCCGTTCTCTCCACGCATTGACCCGGTATTGCAGTGCCGCTGGGAACAGTGCACCCTTCTTGCATTCTGTAGAAATGAAAACCATTGCGGTAGGGGCCTTGGCTTTAAAGTGGCTCTAGATCAGTCTTAAGTAAGCTGGGCCGTGCAGTGCAGTGGTTAAGCTGTCAGGTTTGTAAGCAGAGGACCACTGGTTAGGGAGAGATAAGTTTGGTTCCCGGGGGAGGGGGCTCGTCGCGGCCGGAGGAAGTTTTTTATCTAAAGTGGGCGTGGCTTAACCCGGGGGTGGGCGTGGCTTGGGAGCGGGGCGGGTCATGATTCTTCTGTGGAACAATTCGGGACAAGCTTGGGGGGCTAAATCTCTGGCGTGTAAATGCTACGAAGGCAACTTTAATAGTCTCAGCATGACATCACCACTCTGACGTTCCGTTAACTTCAACAAAAGATCAGGGGAGAGCGCGAACGCAGTCCCCCACTACCAGAAATTATGCAGTCGAGATTCCCACATTTGGGGAATTCGCAGGGGTCAGCACAACCGGAGGTGCAATGGCTGAGCCTCACCCTGGGTGAACCACCTTCGTGATCATGGTGTCTCCCCTGCCAGGTAAGTATGAGTTGGGCACGTCAGGGATGGGGGAGGCATTCACAGAGAAACCACTCTGGCTCAGGGTGTGCACAATGAATCGTCACAGAGTCCATGCAGATTAAGCTGCCGAGAAGGCGTGGCCTGTACTTTGCTATGCTAAATGAGCAGCACCATGAAGCCGGTGGCCCAGACCAAATAGGGTCTTTGGTTGCTCTTGTGGCGAAAGGCTGAATTTACTCTGGTTTCTCTTCATAACGAACAAGTCTTTCGCCTTTTACTAAAGACTTCCGTGGAGAGTAACACCAAAGAGTTGGATATATTTTTGGCAGGCTTAGCCGTTTGACTGAGCCCTGTACGGTTTGTGCAAAGAAACATAGTTGGTTGCATTACTCATTGGTCTTTGTGTTTTCGTTCTGACTTTGCTTTAAATTTCAGAGTAGCTTTTAACCGAGTTGGCTACTTCAGCTTAGTCTTACTTTTTTGATTGCGTTTGTGTCATTATCCACCCTTAAGACTAGGCTTGGGATAAAGACGGAAACAAAATACATGTCCTCTTGTCATTTTAGTTTATTTTGGTGACCACATGCCAGTGTTCTCTGTATCGTTCCAATTTAGTAGGCTATACTAAAATTGGAACGATACATGACCGCATGCCAGTCTTCTCTGTGGAAACACACAATGCAGATTCAGTTCGCAGTGGCTTTTTGCAAAGCCTGCTTTTCATTTTTATTTCAGTTAACGGACATCTCTTTACACACCTAGCTTTCATTATTCCATTAGTTTTTGTTCATGGTAAGAACCTTGCAAGGAAATAGAAAGCTACAAATCGACCACTCTGTGGGCGGAGTCCTAAGCACCAGCCATTGTAAAATAGTGTAACACCCCGACAAGGAGGGACGGGACCTGAGGGGCGGCCTGCTGGTGCCAACCCCTAGGGGTTATCGCTTCTCGGCCTTTTGGCTAAGATCAAGTGTAGTATCTGTTCTTATCAGTTTAATATCTGATACGTCCTCTATACGGGGACAATATATTAAACGGATTTTTGGAAGTAGGAGTTGAAAAAGGGGCTTGCTCCGTTCTCTCCACGCATTGACCCGGTATTGCAGTGCCGCTGGGAACAGTGCACCCTTCTTGCATTCTGTAGAAATGAAAACCATTGCGGTAGGGGCCTTGGCTTTAAAGTGGCTCTAGATCAGTCTTAAGTAAGCTGGGCCGTGCAGTGCAGTGGTTAAGCTGTCAGGTTTGTAAGCAGAGGACCACTGGTTAGGGAGAGATAAGTTTGGTTCCCGGGGGAGGGGGCTCGTCGCGGCCGGAGGAAGTTTTTTATCTAAAGTGGGCGTGGCTTAACCCGGGGGTGGGCGTGGCTTGGGAGCGGGGCGGGTCATGATTCTTCTGTGGAACAATTCGGGACAAGCTTGGGGGGCTAAATCTCTGGCGTGTAAATGCTACGAAGGCAACTTTAATAGTCTCAGCATGACATCACCACTCTGACGTTCCGTTAACTTCAACAAAAGATCAGGGGAGAGCGCGAACGCAGTCCCCCACTACCAGAAATTATGCAGTCGAGATTCCCACATTTGGGGAATTCGCAGGGGTCAGCACAACCGGAGGTGCAATGGCTGAACCTCACCCTGGGTGAACCACTTTTTTTTTCACTTTTTCACTTTTTAGACACTTTATTGAGATTTAGTCAAAAATTTACACGCATTTCATCAATACACATTTAAACACAATTCGTAAAATTTTGTATAACAAATTACATAAATAAAGTTAGTTAATTTTCACAGTGCATCTTTCAAAATTTCATTTACAAAGCCATTTCCCACTTTCCATAAGTCTATTATTTCTCTATTCTTATACTTAATTTTATCTCTGAGGATGTAGTCCCGAGCTATTGTAACGGCAAGCTTTGCTACAGAATCTGGGGGCATACTGAATTTTTTGAAAACGAGTACATTCCTGCACTTCCATATAGCCTCTTTAATACAGTTGATGACCGCCCACCATCTTACCCATTTTTCGATCTCTACATATTGCAGTTCTCCGTACATTATGTCACTCCCATTGGGGTCCCTATAAAGATTGATCAACCAAGACCTCAGGAGTCCCCACACCCTCTTTGAATGTGAGCAAGACCAAAATAAATGAGTAACATTTTCATCCATATTGCAGTTACTTCTGGGACAGTTTGCGCTTCGAGAGCATCTCCTCCCATGCAAAAACGCTCTGGTAGGAAAACAGTTGTGTACTGCATTCCAGGCCACATCCTTATGCACATTAAGCAAGAAATGTGAGTTAACATTTTTCCAAACTTGAATACATTCTATTTCTATTAAAACACCTACTGGAACTAGTCTAGTAGTCTGTGGTGAAAGACTATTTTCAACAATGCCTCTATTCACCTTTCCTACTGAAGATCCTCCCAAGTTAGAAGATTTAAACAGGGTGAATGCCTTTCCATACACTGTAGGCCTCGTCTCTGCATGTGGGCTATCCAGGGGGAGTCTTTTCCCAAAGCTACGTGATATTATTTGGCCCACCCAAAACTTTGCAAAATAGAACCATAGACTCATGTCCTTATCAGTTAACACTGCATTCACAATAGGAGTTAAAAACAGAGCTTCTAATTTAGTACCCAGCTCTGGCACTGCCTTTCCCCCTTTTTCTGTGGGTCTATACATGATTTCCCGTTTAATTCTCTCCTGCTGAGAACCCCATATAAATTGAAAAATTGCTCTTCTAAGCAGTGTAATAAAGGTTCTGGGCACAGGCAGGGTGGCAGCCAAATATGTCAGAGAGGCATAAATCTCAGCTTTAATGACAAGGACTTTGCCTGTAATGGTAAGCTCTCTCTCTTCCCAACTTAAAAGCTTGCTCTTGATCTTTGGGAGTCTTGACTCCCAATTGACAGTCTCCATGTCCTTACCTATTTCTATTCCTAAGACTTTGATTCTTTCTTTTTGTTCAGTTAGGCCCAAACCAAGTTTGTTTTCCTTCCAGTTTATGTACAAACTTTCGCTCTTTGATCTGTTGAGCTTGGCACCTGATGCTCTGGAAAAACAATCACTCCACCCGAGGGCCTTGACCACTGAGTTGTTATCCGTACATAGTATGGTCAGATCATCCATGTACAGAGTCAGCTTGGCCTCCCTCCCGCTGCTCCCTGGTACAAGAACACCTCGGATGGAGTGATCCTGCCTTATGGAGCAGGCCAGAGGTTCCATGGCCAGGATAAAAAGGACCACCGACAGAGGGCAACCCTGCCTGACCCCTGACTGCACCCTGAATGTATCTGTGCTGTTACCATTCACGACTACTCTACTAACACAGTCGTTATAGAGAAGGTCTATCCAGGCCTTTATTTTTGGCCCAAAACCAAAAGCCACCATCACCTCTTTTAAATAAGCATGGTTAATTCGGTCAAAAGCCTTTTCTAAATCCAGGCCGGCTATGCAAAGGGGGACCCTACGGTCAACTGCATAGAGAAAGGAGTCTCTGACCAGGGCAAGGCTATCCCCCATGGACCGCCCCGGTACCACACAGGTCTGCTCCTCCCCCACCACCTTTCCCGCCACCCCCTGCAGCCTGAAAAAGAGGGCCTTGGCCAGGATTTTACGGTCCACCCCCAACAATGTAAGTGGTCTCCAGTTCTTGATGTCCTTTTTATCACCTTTTTTAAACAACAAAGAAATTATACCTTCTCTCAGGGATGGTGGTAATTTACCCATACAGAGACTCTCATTATACATTTTCAAAAGGGGGCCCTTTATTTCTGCCCAAAAGGTGGTATAAAACTCTTTAGGCAGGCCATCAGCTCCCGGTGCCTTATTATCCTGCATGCTGTTCACAGCTTTAGTCAGTTCATTTTCAGACAAATCACACTCCAACAAATTATTAAAATCATTCACACTTTTGTTTACTTTTGACAGGAGCCTATCTAAGGATGCTCTATCTAAATCTTCACCTTTATAGAGGTCTGAATAAAAGTTCTGAACACAGGTAAGTATATTTTTTGTTTCTCTCTGTTCGTTACCATCTTTGTCCTTAATTGCTTCCATAATGTTTCTAGGACGGGCTAGCTTTCTGAAAAAGTATCTAGTACATTTCTCATTCTCCTCCATATGTTGGACTCGGCTACGTGTCAATAGTCCACGACTAGCCTCTGTAGACAGACGTAGCATTTCCCTCTTCAGCTTTGCTATATCCTCTGAGACATCAAAGCTTGAATGAGCCATCGTATATAAACGTTGTAACTTTGCCTGCTGTTTTTGAAACTTAAAACGTTTGTTTTTAGCTGCTTTTTTCCCTGCCTCTATGAAAAACCTTTTAACTCTCCCCTTCACATCCTCCCACCATTCACCCACTGTGTCGAAAACAAACTGAAGAGAAGACCACTGATTCAGCTTTTCTTGAAGTCTCCCGACCATCTTTTTATCTTGAAGCAGGGAAGTGTTTAGCTTCCATGACCCTTTACCCTTTTCAATTGTATCTTTCAGAACCAAAGAACATTCAATTTTTGCATGATCGGAAAAGAAAACAGGTGTGACTGAAGCATTTTCAACCTGCAAACCTTTTGAGGTAAATACAAAGTCAATTCTCGAGTGAGTTCTGCCGTTTGTCCATGTATATCCAGGCTGTCTGGGGTTGATGGTACGAAAGGTGTCTGTCAGTTTAAAATCTTTTTTAATGTTCTTTAATGTCTCTGAGCTGGAGTCCAGCCTAACTGTACTGGTAGTCAGTCTATCTTTGGTGTCAACCAGACAGTTAAAATCACCCCCCAAGACCACCTCACTGCCACACACCAAAAGAGGCTGTATGGCCTTTAAAGTTTCTAGGCGTTCTTGTAGATCAGCTGGGCAGTAGACATTAATTATCCTCAAGCTGACATTGTTCCATTCCACATCTACACATAAGAGCCTCCCATATATTACATGTTGTACTCTCTTGATATTAAACCCCCACCCTTTAAACAGCACCGCCACCCCTGATGACCTGTTTTTATTGTCCCCTGACCACACTGACTGTCCATAGCTCCATCTATCCTCGTAGATCTTGTAGTTGTCTTTATAAGGTATGTTACACTCCTGTAATAGGAAAATGTCACTGCCCTCTGATTGTAAAAAGGTGAAGGCTGACAAACATTTTACAGGGTCATTCAGGCCTCTCGTGTTAAGTGAGGCGATCGATATAGGAGCCATAGTTTATACTTGGGGGGGGGGGGGTCACACACTAGGGAGGTCAAGGCTTTGCTTTCCACCCTTATTTCTTCTCTTTTTTTTGGGTTTCTGATACCGGGTGCCCTCCCCCTCCGCCACCTTCATTTGGGTGGCGGTGGAGAAGGCGTTCAAGCTCTGATCATCCAGGAAGGAGGCAGATGTGGAAGTTGGAGAGGGCCATACCTGTGATTCCAAGATGATGGACTCTTCTGACGAGTCCTGCTGCGGGCGCTTCTGTGATGAAGGCTGCTGTTCTGTCGAGCCGTCGGGGAACCTGGCTGTGGGCTGGGAGGGTCCCATGGCCCCTACAGGTTCAGGGGTTGCTGAAATGTGAGCCATGAAGGTGTCCAGGAGGTCTCTGCAGTCACTGGCACAGATGGCGTTGGAGGTTGCCGGGGCTGGGTGCTGTGCCGGGGGCAGGTCCAGCTGGGTCTCCTGGCTGGTGTCATCATCATCGTGCAGATTGTCAGCTGGGGCGTCGCTCCAGTCCCGATGCCCACTCTCACCGGCTTGCTCAGGGGTCTGCTCCGCAGCTGGTGTTGATGGTCTGGTGCTGTCTGCTGGGGGGTCTCCTTGGCCGTCCTGGGCTGGCTCCGCTTGCTGGTCACTGGAGGCTGCACCTTCCTGCTGAGCTGGCTGTTCAGGGTCTGGAGCAGGGTCTTCTTCTGGATCTGGCTGCCACGGGTCTGGCTGCCTGGTCCTGTTGGCATAGGACATAGGGCAACTTCTAAAAGTGTGGGTGGTATCCCCACAGAGGTTGCACCTCATAGGCTGGTCACAGTCCCTGGTGGAATGTCTGGAAGTTTTGCAGTTCTTGCAGAATGTGTTGTTGCAGTCGGCAGCTAGGTGCCCAAGCAAGCCACACTTTCTACACACCTTAGGCTGGCCTTGGTAGAAGATGTTGCCTCTGACCCGCCCCAGCTGGATTGTGGAGGAGAGATGTTGCAGCTGCCCAATGGTCTGGTCCCGCCGCAGCTTGACGTAGAAACGCCGCGCCCCTGTCCGGATGCCATCTTGGTCTCTGAGCTCCATGCCTCTCAGGACATCACAACGGTATGAAAGCCAGGTTTCTATGTCTGCTGTTGTTACATTCTCGGAGTACATTATGACTGTGACAGTTCTTGCATCTCTCTCTGACAAAGGGATGAGAGATATATTCTCCAGCCTGGGGTTGTTCACTTTTTTCTGTCTGAATCTGTCCATACACTGCTCAAATAACACAAAAGTGGAGAAAATCACCTCAAACACCTTTTTTCCTGGCAGGGCGAAGATGTAGTCCAACTGTTGTGCTGAAAAACCCAACTCAGTTTGTAGTACATTTCTAGAAAACTGCAGTCGGTCCATCTCCAGGTTTTCTTGGAGCTCGAAGCGCACGGCATTTCTCCTGGTCCCAGAAGAAGCCATCTGAGCACGCAAGTGATGCCCCCAACCGGTGTCTGCCAAGAACACCGGGAGGGATCTCACTGTGCCTCGTACACCGCTTGACTACAGTGAGATTTCTTTAAACTGACTATGCCCCAATACACCGCACGACTATAGTCAAGTTCAATCTTATAACCTGGGTGAACCACCTTCGTGATCATGGTGTCTCCCCTGCCAGGTAAGTATGAGTTGGGCACGTCAGGGATGGGGGAGGCATTCACAGAGAAACCACTCTGGCTCAGGGTGTGCACAATGAATCGTCACAGAGTCCATGCAGATTAAGCTGCCGAGAAGGCGTGGCCTGTACTTTGCTATGCTAAATGAGCAGCACCATGAAGCCGGTGGCCCAGACCAAATAGGGTCTTTGGTTGCTCTTGTGGCGAAAGGCTGAATTTACTCTGGTTTCTCTTCATAACGAACAAGTCTTTCGCCTTTTACTAAAGACTTCCGTGGAGAGTAACACCAAAGAGTTGGATATATTTTTGGCAGGCTTAGCCGTTTGACTGAGCCCTGTACGGTTTGTGCAAAGAAACATAGTTGGTTGCATTACTCATTGGTCTTTGTGTTTTCGTTCTGACTTTGCTTTAAATTTCAGAGTAGCTTTTAACCGAGTTGGCTACTTCAGCTTAGTCTTACTTTTTTGATTGCGTTTGTGTCATTATCCACCCTTAAGACTAGGCTTGGGATAAAGACGGAAACAAAATACATGTCCTCTTGTCATTTTAGTTTATTTTGGTGACCACATGCCAGTGTTCTCTGTATCGTTCCAATTTAGTAGGCTATACTAAAATTGGAACGATACATGACCGCATGCCAGTCTTCTCTGTGGAAACACACAATGCAGATTCAGTTCGCAGTGGCTTTTTGCAAAGCCTGCTTTTCATTTTTATTTCAGTTAACGGACATCTCTTTACACACCTAGCTTTCATTATTCCATTAGTTTTTGTTCATGGTAAGAACCTTGCAAGGAAATAGAAAGCTACAAATCGACCACTCTGTGGGCGGAGTCCTAAGCACCAGCCATTGTAAAATAGTGTAACACCCCGACAAGGAGGGACGGGACCTGAGGGGCGGCCTGCTGGTGCCAACCCCTAGGGGTTATCGCTTCTCGGCCTTTTGGCTAAGATCAAGTGTAGTATCTGTTCTTATCAGTTTAATATCTGATACGTCCTCTATACGGGGACAATATATTAAACGGATTTTTGGAAGTAGGAGTTGAAAAAGGGGCTTGCTCCGTTCTCTCCACGCATTGACCCGGTATTGCAGTGCCGCTGGGAACAGTGCACCCTTCTTGCATTCTGTAGAAATGAAAACCATTGCGGTAGGGGCCTTGGCTTTAAAGTGGCTCTAGATCAGTCTTAAGTAAGCTGGGCCGTGCAGTGCAGTGGTTAAGCTGTCAGGTTTGTAAGCAGAGGACCACTGGTTAGGGAGAGATAAGTTTGGTTCCCGGGGGAGGGGGCTCGTCGCGGCCGGAGGAAGTTTTTTATCTAAAGTGGGCGTGGCTTAACCCGGGGGTGGGCGTGGCTTGGGAGCGGGGCGGGTCATGATTCTTCTGTGGAACAATTCGGGACAAGCTTGGGGGGCTAAATCTCTGGCGTGTAAATGCTACGAAGGCAACTTTAATAGTCTCAGCATGACATCACCACTCTGACGTTCCGTTAACTTCAACAAAAGATCAGGGGAGAGCGCGAACGCAGTCCCCCACTACCAGAAATTATGCAGTCGAGATTCCCACATTTGGGGAATTCGCAGGGGTCAGCACAACCGGAGGTGCAATGGCTGAGCCTCACCCTGGGTGAACCACCTTCGTGATCATGGTGTCTCCCCTGCCAGGTAAGTATGAGTTGGGCACGTCAGGGATGGGGGAGGCATTCACAGAGAAACCACTCTGGCTCAGGGTGTGCACAATGAATCGTCACAGAGTCCATGCAGATTAAGCTGCCGAGAAGGCGTGGCCTGTACTTTGCTATGCTAAATGAGCAGCACCATGAAGCCGGTGGCCCAGACCAAATAGGGTCTTTGGTTGCTCTTGTGGCGAAAGGCTGAATTTACTCTGGTTTCTCTTCATAACGAACAAGTCTTTCGCCTTTTACTAAAGACTTCCGTGGAGAGTAACACCAAAGAGTTGGATATATTTTTGGCAGGCTTAGCCGTTTGACTGAGCCCTGTACGGTTTGTGCAAAGAAACATAGTTGGTTGCATTACTCATTGGTCTTTGTGTTTTCGTTCTGACTTTGCTTTAAATTTCAGAGTAGCTTTTAACCGAGTTGGCTACTTCAGCTTAGTCTTACTTTTTTGATTGCGTTTGTGTCATTATCCACCCTTAAGACTAGGCTTGGGATAAAGACGGAAACAAAATACATGTCCTCTTGTCATTTTAGTTTATTTTGGTGACCACATGCCAGTGTTCTCTGTATCGTTCCAATTTAGTAGGCTATACTAAAATTGGAACGATACATGACCGCATGCCAGTCTTCTCTGTGGAAACACACAATGCAGATTCAGTTCGCAGTGGCTTTTTGCAAAGCCTGCTTTTCATTTTTATTTCAGTTAACGGACATCTCTTTACACACCTAGCTTTCATTATTCCATTAGTTTTTGTTCATGGTAAGAACCTTGCAAGGAAATAGAAAGCTACAAATCGACCACTCTGTGGGCGGAGTCCTAAGCACCAGCCATTGTAAAATAGTGTAACACCCCGACAAGGAGGGACGGGACCTGAGGGGCGGCCTGCTGGTGCCAACCCCTAGGGGTTATCGCTTCTCGGCCTTTTGGCTAAGATCAAGTGTAGTATCTGTTCTTATCAGTTTAATATCTGATACGTCCTCTATACGGGGACAATATATTAAACGGATTTTTGGAAGTAGGAGTTGAAAAAGGGGCTTGCTCCGTTCTCTCCACGCATTGACCCGGTATTGCAGTGCCGCTGGGAACAGTGCACCCTTCTTGCATTCTGTAGAAATGAAAACCATTGCGGTAGGGGCCTTGGCTTTAAAGTGGCTCTAGATCAGTCTTAAGTAAGCTGGGCCGTGCAGTGCAGTGGTTAAGCTGTCAGGTTTGTAAGCAGAGGACCACTGGTTAGGGAGAGATAAGTTTGGTTCCCGGGGGAGGGGGCTCGTCGCGGCCGGAGGAAGTTTTTTATCTAAAGTGGGCGTGGCTTAACCCGGGGGTGGGCGTGGCTTGGGAGCGGGGCGGGTCATGATTCTTCTGTGGAACAATTCGGGACAAGCTTGGGGGGCTAAATCTCTGGCGTGTAAATGCTACGAAGGCAACTTTAATAGTCTCAGCATGACATCACCACTCTGACGTTCCGTTAACTTCAACAAAAGATCAGGGGAGAGCGCGAACGCAGTCCCCCACTACCAGAAATTATGCAGTCGAGATTCCCACATTTGGGGAATTCGCAGGGGTCAGCACAACCGGAGGTGCAATGGCTGAGCCTCACCCTGGGTGAACCACCTTCGTGATCATGGTGTCTCCCCTGCCAGGTAAGTATGAGTTGGGCACGTCAGGGATGGGGGAGGCATTCACAGAGAAACCACTCTGGCTCAGGGTGTGCACAATGAATCGTCACAGAGTCCATGCAGATTAAGCTGCCGAGAAGGCGTGGCCTGTACTTTGCTATGCTAAATGAGCAGCACCATGAAGCCGGTGGCCCAGACCAAATAGGGTCTTTGGTTGCTCTTGTGGCGAAAGGCTGAATTTACTCTGGTTTCTCTTCATAACGAACAAGTCTTTCGCCTTTTACTAAAGACTTCCGTGGAGAGTAACACCAAAGAGTTGGATATATTTTTGGCAGGCTTAGCCGTTTGACTGAGCCCTGTACGGTTTGTGCAAAGAAACATAGTTGGTTGCATTACTCATTGGTCTTTGTGTTTTCGTTCTGACTTTGCTTTAAATTTCAGAGTAGCTTTTAACCGAGTTGGCTACTTCAGCTTAGTCTTACTTTTTTGATTGCGTTTGTGTCATTATCCACCCTTAAGACTAGGCTTGGGATAAAGACGGAAACAAAATACATGTCCTCTTGTCATTTTAGTTTATTTTGGTGACCACATGCCAGTGTTCTCTGTATCGTTCCAATTTAGTAGGCTATACTAAAATTGGAACGATACATGACCGCATGCCAGTCTTCTCTGTGGAAACACACAATGCAGATTCAGTTCGCAGTGGCTTTTTGCAAAGCCTGCTTTTCATTTTTATTTCAGTTAACGGACATCTCTTTACACACCTAGCTTTCATTATTCCATTAGTTTTTGTTCATGGTAAGAACCTTGCAAGGAAATAGAAAGCTACAAATCGACCACTCTGTGGGCGGAGTCCTAAGCACCAGCCATTGTAAAATAGTGTAACACCCCGACAAGGAGGGACGGGACCTGAGGGGCGGCCTGCTGGTGCCAACCCCTAGGGGTTATCGCTTCTCGGCCTTTTGGCTAAGATCAAGTGTAGTATCTGTTCTTATCAGTTTAATATCTGATACGTCCTCTATACGGGGACAATATATTAACCCTTGTGTGGTGTTCATGTTTTTGTTACTCAGCCAATGTTTGCGGGTCTGGTGGACCCGCCGCATTATTGGGTTTTTAAATCAATACAGCCATAACAATTTATGTAAAGATACTTACCAGATGTTTAATTTATCCCAATTACTAGCAATGAAGAGAGCATATGGTTAATATTGATCATTTACCTCTGTTAGATCACATTTATCAAAGTGCTATCCGTTTTTTATGATAAAATGGGAAAAAAGGAAAAAAGCTTCTCTCTCTTCAAAAATGATCTCTAAGGCCCTCTGAGCAGAGAATCTTTCCGCCATCTTGAGATGCAGAGCCACACAAAGCAATGAAGGCAGCGCAAGAAAATACAGAATGGTTCATTCATACATATAAGATGTCCGGGTCCAGTGGACCCGGACATCTTATATGTAATAGAAATGTGTAGGGGGGGTGTATGGTGTGTGGTCATTAAATATGTATTCTGATATATGTTCTTCACAGAAAATGAGCCAAAGTCAGTGAGTCTCAGTTTGAAAAATTAATTAATTGTATCATTTTTCTTTTAATAAAAAATGAAAACGGGTCCCACAGACCCGAACACCACACAAGGGTTAAACGGATTTTTGGAAGTAGGAGTTGAAAAAGGGGCTTGCTCCGTTCTCTCCACGCATTGACCCGGTATTGCAGTGCCGCTGGGAACAGTGCACCCTTCTTGCATTCTGTAGAAATGAAAACCATTGCGGTAGGGGCCTTGGCTTTAAAGTGGCTCTAGATCAGTCTTAAGTAAGCTGGGCCGTGCAGTGCAGTGGTTAAGCTGTCAGGTTTGTAAGCAGAGGACCACTGGTTAGGGAGAGATAAGTTTGGTTCCCGGGGGAGGGGGCTCGTCGCGGCCGGAGGAAGTTTTTTATCTAAAGTGGGCGTGGCTTAACCCGGGGGTGGGCGTGGCTTGGGAGCGGGGCGGGTCATGATTCTTCTGTGGAACAATTCGGGACAAGCTTGGGGGGCTAAATCTCTGGCGTGTAAATGCTACGAAGGCAACTTTAATAGTCTCAGCATGACATCACCACTCTGACGTTCCGTTAACTTCAACAAAAGATCAGGGGAGAGCGCGAACGCAGTCCCCCACTACCAGAAATTATGCAGTCGAGATTCCCACATTTGGGGAATTCGCAGGGGTCAGCACAACCGGAGGTGCAATGGCTGAGCCTCACCCTGGGTGAACCACCTTCGTGATCATGGTGTCTCCCCTGCCAGGTAAGTATGAGTTGGGCACGTCAGGGATGGGGGAGGCATTCACAGAGAAACCACTCTGGCTCAGGGTGTGCACAATGAATCGTCACAGAGTCCATGCAGATTAAGCTGCCGAGAAGGCGTGGCCTGTACTTTGCTATGCTAAATGAGCAGCACCATGAAGCCGGTGGCCCAGACCAAATAGGGTCTTTGGTTGCTCTTGTGGCGAAAGGCTGAATTTACTCTGGTTTCTCTTCATAACGAACAAGTCTTTCGCCTTTTACTAAAGACTTCCGTGGAGAGTAACACCAAAGAGTTGGATATATTTTTGGCAGGCTTAGCCGTTTGACTGAGCCCTGTACGGTTTGTGCAAAGAAACATAGTTGGTTGCATTACTCATTGGTCTTTGTGTTTTCGTTCTGACTTTGCTTTAAATTTCAGAGTAGCTTTTAACCGAGTTGGCTACTTCAGCTTAGTCTTACTTTTTTGATTGCGTTTGTGTCATTATCCACCCTTAAGACTAGGCTTGGGATAAAGACGGAAACAAAATACATGTCCTCTTGTCATTTTAGTTTATTTTGGTGACCACATGCCAGTGTTCTCTGTATCGTTCCAATTTAGTAGGCTATACTAAAATTGGAACGATACATGACCGCATGCCAGTCTTCTCTGTGGAAACACACAATGCAGATTCAGTTCGCAGTGGCTTTTTGCAAAGCCTGCTTTTCATTTTTATTTCAGTTAACGGACATCTCTTTACACACCTAGCTTTCATTATTCCATTAGTTTTTGTTCATGGTAAGAACCTTGCAAGGAAATAGAAAGCTACAAATCGACCACTCTGTGGGCGGAGTCCTAAGCACCAGCCATTGTAAAATAGTGTAACACCCCGACAAGGAGGGACGGGACCTGAGGGGCGGCCTGCTGGTGCCAACCCCTAGGGGTTATCGCTTCTCGGCCTTTTGGCTAAGATCAAGTGTAGTATCTGTTCTTATCAGTTTAATATCTGATACGTCCTCTATACGGGGACAATATATTAAACGGATTTTTGGAAGTAGGAGTTGAAAAAGGGGCTTGCTCCGTTCTCTCCACGCATTGACCCGGTATTGCAGTGCCGCTGGGAACAGTGCACCCTTCTTGCATTCTGTAGAAATGAAAACCATTGCGGTAGGGGCCTTGGCTTTAAAGTGGCTCTAGATCAGTCTTAAGTAAGCTGGGCCGTGCAGTGCAGTGGTTAAGCTGTCAGGTTTGTAAGCAGAGGACCACTGGTTAGGGAGAGATAAGTTTGGTTCCCGGGGGAGGGGGCTCGTCGCGGCCGGAGGAAGTTTTTTATCTAAAGTGGGCGTGGCTTAACCCGGGGGTGGGCGTGGCTTGGGAGCGGGGCGGGTCATGATTCTTCTGTGGAACAATTCGGGACAAGCTTGGGGGGCTAAATCTCTGGCGTGTAAATGCTACGAAGGCAACTTTAATAGTCTCAGCATGACATCACCACTCTGACGTTCCGTTAACTTCAACAAAAGATCAGGGGAGAGCGCGAACGCAGTCCCCCACTACCAGAAATTATGCAGTCGAGATTCCCACATTTGGGGAATTCGCAGGGGTCAGCACAACCGGAGGTGCAATGGCTGAGCCTCACCCTGGGTGAACCACCTTCGTGATCATGGTGTCTCCCCTGCCAGGTAAGTATGAGTTGGGCACGTCAGGGATGGGGGAGGCATTCACAGAGAAACCACTCTGGCTCAGGGTGTGCACAATGAATCGTCACAGAGTCCATGCAGATTAAGCTGCCGAGAAGGCGTGGCCTGTACTTTGCTATGCTAAATGAGCAGCACCATGAAGCCGGTGGCCCAGACCAAATAGGGTCTTTGGTTGCTCTTGTGGCGAAAGGCTGAATTTACTCTGGTTTCTCTTCATAACGAACAAGTCTTTCGCCTTTTACTAAAGACTTCCGTGGAGAGTAACACCAAAGAGTTGGATATATTTTTGGCAGGCTTAGCCGTTTGACTGAGCCCTGTACGGTTTGTGCAAAGAAACATAGTTGGTTGCATTACTCATTGGTCTTTGTGTTTTCGTTCTGACTTTGCTTTAAATTTCAGAGTAGCTTTTAACCGAGTTGGCTACTTCAGCTTAGTCTTACTTTTTTGATTGCGTTTGTGTCATTATCCACCCTTAAGACTAGGCTTGGGATAAAGACGGAAACAAAATACATGTCCTCTTGTCATTTTAGTTTATTTTGGTGACCACATGCCAGTGTTCTCTGTATCGTTCCAATTTAGTAGGCTATACTAAAATTGGAACGATACATGACCGCATGCCAGTCTTCTCTGTGGAAACACACAATGCAGATTCAGTTCGCAGTGGCTTTTTGCAAAGCCTGCTTTTCATTTTTATTTCAGTTAACGGACATCTCTTTACACACCTAGCTTTCATTATTCCATTAGTTTTTGTTCATGGTAAGAACCTTGCAAGGAAATAGAAAGCTACAAATCGACCACTCTGTGGGCGGAGTCCTAAGCACCAGCCATTGTAAAATAGTGTAACACCCCGACAAGGAGGGACGGGACCTGAGGGGCGGCCTGCTGGTGCCAACCCCTAGGGGTTATCGCTTCTCGGCCTTTTGGCTAAGATCAAGTGTAGTATCTGTTCTTATCAGTTTAATATCTGATACGTCCTCTATACGCGGACAATATATTAAACGGATTTTTGGAAGTAGGAGTTGAAAAAGGGGCTTGCTCCGTTCTCTCCATGCATTGACCCGGTATTGCAGTGCCGCTGGGAACAGTGCACCCTTCTTGCATTCTGTAGAAATGAAAACCATTGCGGTAGGGGCCTTGGCTTTAAAGTGGCTCTAGATCAGTCTTAAGTAAGCTGGGCCGTGCAGTGCAGTGGTTAAGCTGTCAGGTTTGTAAGCAGAGGACCACTGGTTAGGGAGAGATAAGTTTGGTTCCCGGGGGAGGGGGCTCGTCGCGGCCGGAGGAAGTTTTTTATCTAAAGTGGGCGTGGCTTAACCCGGGGGTGGGCGTGGCTTGGGAGCGGGGCGGGTCATGATTCTTCTGTGGAACAATTCGGGACAAGCTTGGGGGGCTAAATCTCTGGCGTGTAAATGCTACGAAGGCAACTTTAATAGTCTCAGCATGACATCACCACTCTGACGTTCCGTTAACTTCAACAAAAGATCAGGGGAGAGCGCGAACGCAGTCCCCCACTACCAGAAATTATGCAGTCGAGATTCCCACATTTGGGGAATTCGCAGGGGTCAGCACAACCGGAGGTGCAATGGCTGAGCCTCACCCTGGGTGAACCACCTTCGTGATCATGGTGTCTCCCCTGCCAGGTAAGTATGAGTTGGGCACGTCAGGGATGGGGGAGGCATTCACAGAGAAACCACTCTGGCTCAGGGTGTGCACAATGAATCGTCACAGAGTCCATGCAGATTAAGCTGCCGAGAAGGCGTGGCCTGTACTTTGCTATGCTAAATGAGCAGCACCATGAAGCCGGTGGCCCAGACCAAATAGGGTCTTTGGTTGCTCTTGTGGCGAAAGGCTGAATTTACTCTGGTTTCTCTTCATAACGAACAAGTCTTTCGCCTTTTACTAAAGACTTCCGTGGAGAGTAACACCAAAGAGTTGGATATATTTTTGGCAGGCTTAGCCGTTTGACTGAGCCCTGTACGGTTTGTGCAAAGAAACATAGTTGGTTGCATTACTCATTGGTCTTTGTGTTTTCGTTCTGACTTTGCTTTAAATTTCAGAGTAGCTTTTAACCGAGTTGGCTACTTCAGCTTAGTCTTACTTTTTTGATTGCGTTTGTGTCATTATCCACCCTTAAGACTAGGCTTGGGATAAAGACGGAAACAAAATACATGTCCTCTTGTCATTTTAGTTTATTTTGGTGACCACATGCCAGTGTTCTCTGTATCGTTCCAATTTAGTAGGCTATACTAAAATTGGAACGATACATGACCGCATGCCAGTCTTCTCTGTGGAAACACACAATGCAGATTCAGTTCGCAGTGGCTTTTTGCAAAGCCTGCTTTTCATTTTTATTTCAGTTAACGGACATCTCTTTACACACCTAGCTTTCATTATTCCATTAGTTTTTGTTCATGGTAAGAACCTTGCAAGGAAATAGAAAGCTACAAATCGACCACTCTGTGGGCGGAGTCCTAAGCACCAGCCATTGTAAAATAGTGTAACACCCCGACAAGGAGGGACGGGACCTGAGGGGCGGCCTGCTGGTGCCAACCCCTAGGGGTTATCGCTTCTCGGCCTTTTGGCTAAGATCAAGTGTAGTATCTGTTCTTATCAGTTTAATATCTGATACGTCCTCTATACGCGGACAATATATTAAACGGATTTTTGGAAGTAGGAGTTGAAAAAGGGGCTTGCTCCGTTCTCTCCATGCATTGACCCGGTATTGCAGTGCCGCTGGGAACAGTGCACCCTTCTTGCATTCTGTAGAAATGAAAACCATTGCGGTAGGGGCCTTGGCTTTAAAGTGGCTCTAGATCAGTCTTAAGTAAGCTGGGCCGTGCAGTGCAGTGGTTAAGCTGTCAGGTTTGTAAGCAGAGGACCACTGGTTAGGGAGAGATAAGTTTGGTTCCCGGGGGAGGGGGCTCGTCGCGGCCGGAGGAAGTTTTTTATCTAAAGTGGGCGTGGCTTAACCCGGGGGTGGGCGTGGCTTGGGAGCGGGGCGGGTCATGATTCTTCTGTGGAACAATTCGGGACAAGCTTGGGGGGCTAAATCTCTGGCGTGTAAATGCTACGAAGGCAACTTTAATAGTCTCAGCATGACATCACCACTCTGACGTTCCGTTAACTTCAACAAAAGATCAGGGGAGAGCGCGAACGCAGTCCCCCACTACCAGAAATTATGCAGTCGAGATTCCCACATTTGGGGAATTCGCAGGGGTCAGCACAACCGGAGGTGCAATGGCTGAGCCTCACCCTGGGTGAACCACCTTCGTGATCATGGTGTCTCCCCTGCCAGGTAAGTATGAGTTGGGCACGTCAGGGATGGGGGAGGCATTCACAGAGAAACCACTCTGGCTCAGGGTGTGCACAATGAATCGTCACAGAGTCCATGCAGATTAAGCTGCCGAGAAGGCGTGGCCTGTACTTTGCTATGCTAAATGAGCAGCACCATGAAGCCGGTGGCCCAGACCAAATAGGGTCTTTGGTTGCTCTTGTGGCGAAAGGCTGAATTTACTCTGGTTTCTCTTCATAACGAACAAGTCTTTCGCCTTTTACTAAAGACTTCCGTGGAGAGTAACACCAAAGAGTTGGATATATTTTTGGCAGGCTTAGCCGTTTGACTGAGCCCTGTACGGTTTGTGCAAAGAAACATAGTTGGTTGCATTACTCATTGGTCTTTGTGTTTTCGTTCTGACTTTGCTTTAAATTTCAGAGTAGCTTTTAACCGAGTTGGCTACTTCAGCTTAGTCTTACTTTTTTGATTGCGTTTGTGTCATTATCCACCCTTAAGACTAGGCTTGGGATAAAGACGGAAACAAAATACATGTCCTCTTGTCATTTTAGTTTATTTTGGTGACCACATGCCAGTGTTCTCTGTATCGTTCCAATTTAGTAGGCTATACTAAAATTGGAACGATACATGACCGCATGCCAGTCTTCTCTGTGGAAACACACAATGCAGATTCAGTTCGCAGTGGCTTTTTGCAAAGCCTGCTTTTCATTTTTATTTCAGTTAACGGACATCTCTTTACACACCTAGCTTTCATTATTCCATTAGTTTTTGTTCATGGTAAGAACCTTGCAAGGAAATAGAAAGCTACAAATCGACCACTCTGTGGGCGGAGTCCTAAGCACCAGCCATTGTAAAATAGTGTAACACCCCGACAAGGAGGGACGGGACCTGAGGGGCGGCCTGCTGGTGCCAACCCCTAGGGGTTATCGCTTCTCGGCCTTTTGGCTAAGATCAAGTGTAGTATCTGTTCTTATCAGTTTAATATCTGATACGTCCTCTATACGGGGACAATATATTAAACGGATTTTTGGAAGTAGGAGTTGAAAAAGGGGCTTGCTCCGTTCTCTCCACGCATTGACCCGGTATTGCAGTGCCGCTGGGAACAGTGCACCCTTCTTGCATTCTGTAGAAATGAAAACCATTGCGGTAGGGGCCTTGGCTTTAAAGTGGCTCTAGATCAGTCTTAAGTAAGCTGGGCCGTGCAGTGCAGTGGTTAAGCTGTCAGGTTTGTAAGCAGAGGACCACTGGTTAGGGAGAGATAAGTTTGGTTCCCGGGGGAGGGGGCTCGTCGCGGCCGGAGGAAGTTTTTTATCTAAAGTGGGCGTGGCTTAACCCGGGGGTGGGCGTGGCTTGGGAGCGGGGCGGGTCATGATTCTTCTGTGGAACAATTCGGGACAAGCTTGGGGGGCTAAATCTCTGGCGTGTAAATGCTACGAAGGCAACTTTAATAGTCTCAGCATGACATCACCACTCTGACGTTCCGTTAACTTCAACAAAAGATCAGGGGAGAGCGCGAACGCAGTCCCCCACTACCAGAAATTATGCAGTCGAGATTCCCACATTTGGGGAATTCGCAGGGGTCAGCACAACCGGAGGTGCAATGGCTGAGCCTCACCCTGGGTGAACCACCTTCGTGATCATGGTGTCTCCCCTGCCAGGTAAGTATGAGTTGGGCACGTCAGGGATGGGGGAGGCATTCACAGAGAAACCACTCTGGCTCAGGGTGTGCACAATGAATCGTCACAGAGTCCATGCAGATTAAGCTGCCGAGAAGGCGTGGCCTGTACTTTGCTATGCTAAATGAGCAGCACCATGAAGCCGGTGGCCCAGACCAAATAGGGTCTTTGGTTGCTCTTGTGGCGAAAGGCTGAATTTACTCTGGTTTCTCTTCATAACGAACAAGTCTTTCGCCTTTTACTAAAGACTTCCGTGGAGAGTAACACCAAAGAGTTGGATATATTTTTGGCAGGCTTAGCCGTTTGACTGAGCCCTGTACGGTTTGTGCAAAGAAACATAGTTGGTTGCATTACTCATTGGTCTTTGTGTTTTCGTTCTGACTTTGCTTTAAATTTCAGAGTAGCTTTTAACCGAGTTGGCTACTTCAGCTTAGTCTTACTTTTTTGATTGCGTTTGTGTCATTATCCACCCTTAAGACTAGGCTTGGGATAAAGACGGAAACAAAATACATGTCCTCTTGTCATTTTAGTTTATTTTGGTGACCACATGCCAGTGTTCTCTGTATCGTTCCAATTTAGTAGGCTATACTAAAATTGGAACGATACATGACCGCATGCCAGTCTTCTCTGTGGAAACACACAATGCAGATTCAGTTCGCAGTGGCTTTTTGCAAAGCCTGCTTTTCATTTTTATTTCAGTTAACGGACATCTCTTTACACACCTAGCTTTCATTATTCCATTAGTTTTTGTTCATGGTAAGAACCTTGCAAGGAAATAGAAAGCTACAAATCGACCACTCTGTGGGCGGAGTCCTAAGCACCAGCCATTGTAAAATAGTGTAACACCCCGACAAGGAGGGACGGGACCTGAGGGGCGGCCTGCTGGTGCCAACCCCTAGGGGTTATCGCTTCTCGGCCTTTTGGCTAAGATCAAGTGTAGTATCTGTTCTTATCAGTTTAATATCTGATACGTCCTCTATACGGGGACAATATATTAAACGGATTTTTGGAAGTAGGAGTTGAAAAAGGGGCTTGCTCCGTTCTCTCCACACATTGACCCGGTATTGCAGTGCCGCTGGGAACAGTGCACCCTTCTTGCATTCTGTAGAAATGAAAACCATTGCGGTAGGGGCCTTGGCTTTAAAGTGGCTCTAGATCAGTCTTAAGTAAGCTGGGCCGTGCAGTGCAGTGGTTAAGCTGTCAGGTTTGTAAGCAGAGGACCACTGGTTAGGGAGAGATAAGTTTGGTTCCCGGGGGAGGGGGCTCGTCGCGGCCGGAGGAAGTTTTTTATCTAAAGTGGGCGTGGCTTAACCCGGGGGTGGGCGTGGCTTGGGAGCGGGGCGGGTCATGATTCTTCTGTGGAACAATTCGGGACAAGCTTGGGGGGCTAAATCTCTGGCGTGTAAATGCTACGAAGGCAACTTTAATAGTCTCAGCATGACATCACCACTCTGACGTTCCGTTAACTTCAACAAAAGATCAGGGGAGAGCGCGAACGCAGTCCCCCACTACCAGAAATTATGCAGTCGAGATTCCCACATTTGGGGAATTCGCAGGGGTCAGCACAACCGGAGGTGCAATGGCTGAGCCTCACCCTGGGTGAACCACCTTCGTGATCATGGTGTCTCCCCTGCCAGGTAAGTATGAGTTGGGCACGTCAGGGATGGGGGAGGCATTCACAGAGAAACCACTCTGGCTCAGGGTGTGCACAATGAATCGTCACAGAGTCCATGCAGATTAAGCTGCCGAGAAGGCGTGGCCTGTACTTTGCTATGCTAAATGAGCAGCACCATGAAGCCGGTGGCCCAGACCAAATAGGGTCTTTGGTTGCTCTTGTGGCGAAAGGCTGAATTTACTCTGGTTTCTCTTCATAACGAACAAGTCTTTCGCCTTTTACTAAAGACTTCCGTGGAGAGTAACACCAAAGAGTTGGATATATTTTTGGCAGGCTTAGCCGTTTGACTGAGCCCTGTACGGTTTGTGCAAAGAAACATAGTTGGTTGCATTACTCATTGGTCTTTGTGTTTTCGTTCTGACTTTGCTTTAAATTTCAGAGTAGCTTTTAACCGAGTTGGCTACTTCAGCTTAGTCTTACTTTTTTGATTGCGTTTGTGTCATTATCCACCCTTAAGACTAGGCTTGGGATAAAGACGGAAACAAAATACATGTCCTCTTGTCATTTTAGTTTATTTTGGTGACCACATGCCAGTGTTCTCTGTATCGTTCCAATTTAGTAGGCTATACTAAAATTGGAACGATACATGACCGCATGCCAGTCTTCTCTGTGGAAACACACAATGCAGATTCAGTTCGCAGTGGCTTTTTGCAAAGCCTGCTTTTCATTTTTATTTCAGTTAACGGACATCTCTTTACACACCTAGCTTTCATTATTCCATTAGTTTTTGTTCATGGTAAGAACCTTGCAAGGAAATAGAAAGCTACAAATCGACCACTCTGTGGGCGGAGTCCTAAGCACCAGCCATTGTAAAATAGTGTAACACCCCGACAAGGAGGGACGGGACCTGAGGGGCGGCCTGCTGGTGCCAACCCCTAGGGGTTATCGCTTCTCGGCCTTTTGGCTAAGATCAAGTGTAGTATCTGTTCTTATCAGTTTAATATCTGATACGTCCTCTATACGGGGACAATATATTAAACGGATTTTTGGAAGTAGGAGTTGAAAAAGGGGCTTGCTCCGTTCTCTCCACACATTGACCCGGTATTGCAGTGCCGCTGGGAACAGTGCACCCTTCTTGCATTCTGTAGAAATGAAAACCATTGCGGTAGGGGCCTTGGCTTTAAAGTGGCTCTAGATCAGTCTTAAGTAAGCTGGGCCGTGCAGTGCAGTGGTTAAGCTGTCAGGTTTGTAAGCAGAGGACCACTGGTTAGGGAGAGATAAGTTTGGTTCCCGGGGGAGGGGGCTCGTCGCGGCCGGAGGAAGTTTTTTATCTAAAGTGGGCGTGGCTTAACCCGGGGGTGGGCGTGGCTTGGGAGCGGGGCGGGTCATGATTCTTCTGTGGAACAATTCGGGACAAGCTTGGGGGGCTAAATCTCTGGCGTGTAAATGCTACGAAGGCAACTTTAATAGTCTCAGCATGACATCACCACTCTGACGTTCCGTTAACTTCAACAAAAGATCAGGGGAGAGCGCGAACGCAGTCCCCCACTACCAGAAATTATGCAGTCGAGATTCCCACATTTGGGGAATTCGCAGGGGTCAGCACAACCGGAGGTGCAATGGCTGAGCCTCACCCTGGGTGAACCACCTTCGTGATCATGGTGTCTCCCCTGCCAGGTAAGTATGAGTTGGGCACGTCAGGGATGGGGGAGGCATTCACAGAGAAACCACTCTGGCTCAGGGTGTGCACAATGAATCGTCACAGAGTCCATGCAGATTAAGCTGCCGAGAAGGCGTGGCCTGTACTTTGCTATGCTAAATGAGCAGCACCATGAAGCCGGTGGCCCAGACCAAATAGGGTCTTTGGTTGCTCTTGTGGCGAAAGGCTGAATTTACTCTGGTTTCTCTTCATAACGAACAAGTCTTTCGCCTTTTACTAAAGACTTCCGTGGAGAGTAACACCAAAGAGTTGGATATATTTTTGGCAGGCTTAGCCGTTTGACTGAGCCCTGTACGGTTTGTGCAAAGAAACATAGTTGGTTGCATTACTCATTGGTCTTTGTGTTTTCGTTCTGACTTTGCTTTAAATTTCAGAGTAGCTTTTAACCGAGTTGGCTACTTCAGCTTAGTCTTACTTTTTTGATTGCGTTTGTGTCATTATCCACCCTTAAGACTAGGCTTGGGATAAAGACGGAAACAAAATACATGTCCTCTTGTCATTTTAGTTTATTTTGGTGACCACATGCCAGTGTTCTCTGTATCGTTCCAATTTAGTAGGCTATACTAAAATTGGAACGATACATGACCGCATGCCAGTCTTCTCTGTGGAAACACACAATGCAGATTCAGTTCGCAGTGGCTTTTTGCAAAGCCTGCTTTTCATTTTTATTTCAGTTAACGGACATCTCTTTACACACCTAGCTTTCATTATTCCATTAGTTTTTGTTCATGGTAAGAACCTTGCAAGGAAATAGAAAGCTACAAATCGACCACTCTGTGGGCGGAGTCCTAAGCACCAGCCATTGTAAAATAGTGTAACACCCCGACAAGGAGGGACGGGACCTGAGGGGCGGCCTGCTGGTGCCAACCCCTAGGGGTTATCGCTTCTCGGCCTTTTGGCTAAGATCAAGTGTAGTATCTGTTCTTATCAGTTTAATATCTGATACGTCCTCTATACGGGGACAATATATTAAACGGATTTTTGGAAGTAGGAGTTGAAAAAGGGGCTTGCGCCGTTCTCTCCACGCATTGACCCGGTATTGCAGTGCCGCTGGGAACAGTGCACCCTTCTTGCATTCTGTAGAAATGAAAACCATTGCGGTAGGGGCCTTGGCTTTAAAGTGGCTCTAGATCAGTCTTAAGTAAGCTGGGCCGTGCAGTGCAGTGGTTAAGCTGTCAGGTTTGTAAGCAGAGGACCACTGGTTAGGGAGAGATAAGTTTGGTTCCCGGGGGAGGGGGCTCGTCGCGGCCGGAGGAAGTTTTTTATCTAAAGTGGGCGTGGCTTAACCCGGGGGTGGGCGTGGCTTGGGAGCGGGGCGGGTCATGATTCTTCTGTGGAACAATTCGGGACAAGCTTGGGGGGCTAAATCTCTGGCGTGTAAATGCTACGAAGGCAACTTTAATAGTCTCAGCATGACATCACCACTCTGACGTTCCGTTAACTTCAACAAAAGATCAGGGGAGAGCGCGGACGCAGTCCCCCACTACCAGAAATTATGCAGTCGAGATTCCCACATTTGGGGAATTCGCAGGGGTCAGCACAACCGGAGGTGCAATGGCTGAGCCTCACCCTGGGTGAACCACCTTCGTGATCATGGTGTCTCCCCTGCCAGGTAAGTATGAGTTGGGCACGTCAGGGATGGGGGAGGCATTCACAGAGAAACCACTCTGGCTCAGGGTGTGCACAATGAATCGTCACAGAGTCCATGCAGATTAAGCTGCCGAGAAGGCGTGGCCTGTACTTTGCTATGCTAAATGAGCAGCACCATGAAGCCGGTGGCCCAGACCAAATAGGGTCTTTGGTTGCTCTTGTGGCGAAAGGCTGAATTTACTCTGGTTTCTCTTCATAACGAACAAGTCTTTCGCCTTTTACTAAAGACTTCCGTGGAGAGTAACACCAAAGAGTTGGATATATTTTTGGCAGGCTTAGCCGTTTGACTGAGCCCTGTACGGTTTGTGCAAAGAAACATAGTTGGTTGCATTACTCATTGGTCTTTGTGTTTTCGTTCTGACTTTGCTTTAAATTTCAGAGTAGCTTTTAACCGAGTTGGCTACTTCAGCTTAGTCTTACTTTTTTGATTGCGTTTGTGTCATTATCCACCCTTAAGACTAGGCTTGGGATAAAGACGGAAACAAAATACATGTCCTCTTGTCATTTTAGTTTATTTTGGTGACCACATGCCAGTGTTCTCTGTATCGTTCCAATTTAGTAGGCTATACTAAAATTGGAACGATACATGACCGCATGCCAGTCTTCTCTGTGGAAACACACAATGCAGATTCAGTTCGCAGTGGCTTTTTGCAAAGCCTGCTTTTCATTTTTATTTCAGTTAACGGACATCTCTTTACACACCTAGCTTTCATTATTCCATTAGTTTTTGTTCATGGTAAGAACCTTGCAAGGAAATAGAAAGCTACAAATCGACCACTCTGTGGGCGGAGTCCTAAGCACCAGCCATTGTAAAATAGTGTAACACCCCGACAAGGAGGGACGGGACCTGAGGGGCGGCCTGCTGGTGCCAACCCCTAGGGGTTATCGCTTCTCGGCCTTTTGGCTAAGATCAAGTGTAGTATCTGTTCTTATCAGTTTAATATCTGATACGTCCTCTATACGGGGACAATATATTAAACGGATTTTTGGAAGTAGGAGTTGAAAAAGGGGCTTGCTCCGTTCTCTCCACGCATTGACCCGGTATTGCAGTGCCGCTGGGAACAGTGCACCCTTCTTGCATTCTGTAGAAATGAAAACCATTGCGGTAGGGGCCTTGGCTTTAAAGTGGCTCTAGATCAGTCTTAAGTAAGCTGGGCCGTGCAGTGCAGTGGTTAAGCTGTCAGGTTTGTAAGCAGAGGACCACTGGTTAGGGAGAGATAAGTTTGGTTCCCGGGGGAGGGGGCTCGTCGCGGCCGGAGGAAGTTTTTTATCTAAAGTGGGCGTGGCTTAACCCGGGGGTGGGCGTGGCTTGGGAGCGGGGCGGGTCATGATTCTTCTGTGGAACAATTCGGGACAAGCTTGGGGGGCTAAATCTCTGGCGTGTAAATGCTACGAAGGCAACTTTAATAGTCTCAGCATGACATCACCACTCTGACGTTCCGTTAACTTCAACAAAAGATCAGGGGAGAGCGCGAACGCAGTCCCCCACTACCAGAAATTATGCAGTCGAGATTCCCACATTTGGGGAATTCGCAGGGGTCAGCACAACCGGAGGTGCAATGGCTGAGCCTCACCCTGGGTGAACCACCTTCGTGATCATGGTGTCTCCCCTGCCAGGTAAGTATGAGTTGGGCACGTCAGGGATGGGGGAGGCATTCACAGAGAAACCACTCTGGCTCAGGGTGTGCACAATGAATCGTCACAGAGTCCATGCAGATTAAGCTGCCGAGAAGGCGTGGCCTGTACTTTGCTATGCTAAATGAGCAGCACCATGAAGCCGGTGGCCCAGACCAAATAGGGTCTTTGGTTGCTCTTGTGGCGAAAGGCTGAATTTACTCTGGTTTCTCTTCATAACGAACAAGTCTTTCGCCTTTTACTAAAGACTTCCGTGGAGAGTAACACCAAAGAGTTGGATATATTTTTGGCAGGCTTAGCCGTTTGACTGAGCCCTGTACGGTTTGTGCAAAGAAACATAGTTGGTTGCATTACTCATTGGTCTTTGTGTTTTCGTTCTGACTTTGCTTTAAATTTCAGAGTAGCTTTTAACCGAGTTGGCTACTTCAGCTTAGTCTTACTTTTTTGATTGCGTTTGTGTCATTATCCACCCTTAAGACTAGGCTTGGGATAAAGACGGAAACAAAATACATGTCCTCTTGTCATTTTAGTTTATTTTGGTGACCACATGCCAGTGTTCTCTGTATCGTTCCAATTTAGTAGGCTATACTAAAATTGGAACGATACATGACCGCATGCCAGTCTTCTCTGTGGAAACACACAATGCAGATTCAGTTCGCAGTGGCTTTTTGCAAAGCCTGCTTTTCATTTTTATTTCAGTTAACGGACATCTCTTTACACACCTAGCTTTCATTATTCCATTAGTTTTTGTTCATGGTAAGAACCTTGCAAGGAAATAGAAAGCTACAAATCGACCACTCTGTGGGCGGAGTCCTAAGCACCAGCCATTGTAAAATAGTGTAACACCCCGACAAGGAGGGACGGGACCTGAGGGGCGGCCTGCTGGTGCCAACCCCTAGGGGTTATCGCTTCTCGGCCTTTTGGCTAAGATCAAGTGTAGTATCTGTTCTTATCAGTTTAATATCTGATACGTCCTCTATACGGGGACAATATATTAAACGGATTTTTGGAAGTAGGAGTTGAAAAAGGGGCTTGCTCCGTTCTCTCCACGCATTGACCCGGTATTGCAGTGCCGCTGGGAACAGTGCACCCTTCTTGCATTCTGTAGAAATGAAAACCATTGCGGTAGGGGCCTTGGCTTTAAAGTGGCTCTAGATCAGTCTTAAGTAAGCTGGGCCGTGCAGTGCAGTGGTTAAGCTGTCAGGTTTGTAAGCAGAGGACCACTGGTTAGGGAGAGATAAGTTTGGTTCCCGGGGGAGGGGGCTCGTCGCGGCCGGAGGAAGTTTTTTATCTAAAGTGGGCGTGGCATAACCCGGGGGTGGGCGTGGCTTGGGAGCGGGGCGGGTCATGATTCTTCTGTGGAACAATTCGGGACAAGCTTGGGGGGCTAAATCTCTGGCGTGTAAATGCTACGAAGGCAACTTTAATAGTCTCAGCATGACATCACCACTCTGACGTTCCGTTAACTTCAACAAAAGATCAGGGGAGAGCGCGAACGCAGTCCCCCACTACCAGAAATTATGCAGTCGAGATTCCCACATTTGGGGAATTCGCAGGGGTCAGCACAACCGGAGGTGCAATGGCTGAGCCTCACCCTGGGTGAACCACCTTCGTGATCATGGTGTCTCCCCTGCCAGGTAAGTATGAGTTGGGCACGTCAGGGATGGGGGAGGCATTCACAGAGAAACCACTCTGGCTCAGGGTGTGCACAATGAATCGTCACAGAGTCCATGCAGATTAAGCTGCCGAGAAGGCGTGGCCTGTACTTTGCTATGCTAAATGAGCAGCACCATGAAGCCGGTGGCCCAGACCAAATAGGGTCTTTGGTTGCTCTTGTGGCGAAAGGCTGAATTTACTCTGGTTTCTCTTCATAACGAACAAGTCTTTCGCCTTTTACTAAAGACTTCCGACCGTGGAGAGTAACACCAAAGAGTTGGATATATTTTTGGCAGGCTTAGCCGTTTGACTGAGCCCTGTACGGTTTGTGCAAAGAAACATAGTTGGTTGCATTACTCATTGGTCTTTGTGTTTTCGTTCTGACTTTGCTTTAAATTTCAGAGTAGCTTTTAACCGAGTTGGCTACTTCAGCTTAGTCTTACTTTTTTGATTGCGTTTGTGTCATTATCCACCCTTAAGACTAGGCTTGGGATAAAGACGGAAACAAAATACATGTCCTCTTGTCATTTTAGTTTATTTTGGTGACCACATGCCAGTGTTCTCTGTATCGTTCCAATTTAGTAGGCTATACTAAAATTGGAACGATACATGACCGCATGCCAGTCTTCTCTGTGGAAACACACAATGCAGATTCAGTTCGCAGTGGCTTTTTGCAAAGCCTGCTTTTCATTTTTATTTCAGTTAACGGACATCTCTTTACACACCTAGCTTTCATTATTCCATTAGTTTTTGTTCATGGTAAGAACCTTGCAAGGAAATAGAAAGCTACAAATCGACCACTCTGTGGGCGGAGTCCTAAGCACCAGCCATTGTAAAATAGTGTAACACCCCGACAAGGAGGGACGGGACCTGAGGGGCGGCCTGCTGGTGCCAACCCCTAGGGGTTATCGCTTCTCGGCCTTTTGGCTAAGATCAAGTGTAGTATCTGTTCTTATCAGTTTAATATCTGATACGTCCTCTATACGGGGACAATATATTAAACGGATTTTTGGAAGTAGGAGTTGAAAAAGGGGCTTGCTCCGTTCTCTCCACGCATTGACCCGGTATTGCAGTGCCGCTGGGAACAGTGCACCCTTCTTGCATTCTGTAGAAATGAAAACCATTGCGGTAGGGGCCTTGGCTTTAAAGTGGCTCTAGATCAGTCTTAAGTAAGCTGGGCCGTGCAGTGCAGTGGTTAAGCTGTCAGGTTTGTAAGCAGAGGACCACTGGTTAGGGAGAGATAAGTTTGGTTCCCGGGGGAGGGGGCTCGTCGCGGCCGGAGGAAGTTTTTTATCTAAAGTGGGCGTGGCTTAACCCGGGGGTGGGCGTGGCTTGGGAGCGGGGCGGGTCATGATTCTTCTGTGGAACAATTCGGGACAAGCTTGGGGGGCTAAATCTCTGGCGTGTAAATGCTACGAAGGCAACTTTAATAGTCTCAGCATGACATCACCACTCTGACGTTCCGTTAACTTCAACAAAAGATCAGGGGAGAGCGCGAACGCAGTCCCCCACTACCAGAAATTATGCAGTCGAGATTCCCACATTTGGGGAATTCGCAGGGGTCAGCACAACCGGAGGTGCAATGGCTGAGCCTCACCCTGGGTGAACCACCTTCGTGATCATGGTGTCTCCCCTGCCAGGTAAGTATGAGTTGGGCACGTCAGGGATGGGGGAGGCATTCACAGAGAAACCACTCTGGCTCAGGGTGTGCACAATGAATCGTCACAGAGTCCATGCAGATTAAGCTGCCGAGAAGGCGTGGCCTGTACTTTGCTATGCTAAATGAGCAGCACCATGAAGCCGGTGGCCCAGACCAAATAGGGTCTTTGGTTGCTCTTGTGGCGAAAGGCTGAATTTACTCTGGTTTCTCTTCATAACGAACAAGTCTTTCGCCTTTTACTAAAGACTTCCGTGGAGAGTAACACCAAAGAGTTGGATATATTTTTGGCAGGCTTAGCCGTTTGACTGAGCCCTGTACGGTTTGTGCAAAGAAACATAGTTGGTTGCATTACTCATTGGTCTTTGTGTTTTCGTTCTGACTTTGCTTTAAATTTCAGAGTAGCTTTTAACCGAGTTGGCTACTTCAGCTTAGTCTTACTTTTTTGATTGCGTTTGTGTCATTATCCACCCTTAAGACTAGGCTTGGGATAAAGACGGAAACAAAATACATGTCCTCTTGTCATTTTAGTTTATTTTGGTGACCACATGCCAGTGTTCTCTGTATCGTTCCAATTTAGTAGGCTATACTAAAATTGGAACGATACATGACCGCATGCCAGTCTTCTCTGTGGAAACACACAATGCAGATTCAGTTCGCAGTGGCTTTTTGCAAAGCCTGCTTTTCATTTTTATTTCAGTTAACGGACATCTCTTTACACACCTAGCTTTCATTATTCCATTAGTTTTTGTTCATGGTAAGAACCTTGCAAGGAAATAGAAAGCTACAAATCGACCACTCTGTGGGCGGAGTCCTAAGCACCAGCCATTGTAAAATAGTGTAACACCCCGACAAGGAGGGACGGGACCTGAGGGGCGGCCTGCTGGTGCCAACCCCTAGGGGTTATCGCTTCTCGGCCTTTTGGCTAAGATCAAGTGTAGTATCTGTTCTTATCAGTTTAATATCTGATACGTCCTCTATACGGGGACAATATATTAAACGGATTTTTGGAAGTAGGAGTTGAAAAAGGGGCTTGCTCCGTTCTCTCCACGCATTGACCCGGTATTGCAGTGCCGCTGGGAACAGTGCACCCTTCTTGCATTCTGTAGAAATGAAAACCATTGCGGTAGGGGCCTTGGCTTTAAAGTGGCTCTAGATCAGTCTTAAGTAAGCTGGGCCGTGCAGTGCAGTGGTTAAGCTGTCAGGTTTGTAAGCAGAGGACCACTGGTTAGGGAGAGATAAGTTTGGTTCCCGGGGGAGGGGGCTCGTCGCGGCCGGAGGAAGTTTTTTATCTAAAGTGGGCGTGGCTTAACCCGGGGGTGGGCGTGGCTTGGGAGCGGGGCGGGTCATGATTCTTCTGTGGAACAATTCGGGACAAGCTTGGGGGGCTAAATCTCTGGCGTGTAAATGCTACGAAGGCAACTTTAATAGTCTCAGCATGACATCACCACTCTGACGTTCCGTTAACTTCAACAAAAGATCAGGGGAGAGCGCGAACGCAGTCCCCCACTACCAGAAATTATGCAGTCGAGATTCCCACATTTGGGGAATTCGCAGGGGTCAGCACAACCGGAGGTGCAATGGCTGAGCCTCACCCTGGGTGAACCACCTTCGTGATCATGGTGTCTCCCCTGCCAGGTAAGTATGAGTTGGGCACGTCAGGGATGGGGGAGGCATTCACAGAGAAACCACTCTGGCTCAGGGTGTGCACAATGAATCGTCACAGAGTCCATGCAGATTAAGCTGCCGAGAAGGCGTGGCCTGTACTTTGCTATGCTAAATGAGCAGCACCATGAAGCCGGTGGCCCAGACCAAATAGGGTCTTTGGTTGCTCTTGTGGCGAAAGGCTGAATTTACTCTGGTTTCTCTTCATAACGAACAAGTCTTTCGCCTTTTACTAAAGACTTCCGTGGAGAGTAACACCAAAGAGTTGGATATATTTTTGGCAGGCTTAGCCGTTTGACTGAGCCCTGTACGGTTTGTGCAAAGAAACATAGTTGGTTGCATTACTCATTGGTCTTTGTGTTTTCGTTCTGACTTTGCTTTAAATTTCAGAGTAGCTTTTAACCGAGTTGGCTACTTCAGCTTAGTCTTACTTTTTTGATTGCGTTTGTGTCATTATCCACCCTTAAGACTAGGCTTGGGATAAAGACGGAAACAAAATACATGTCCTCTTGTCATTTTAGTTTATTTTGGTGACCACATGCCAGTGTTCTCTGTATCGTTCCAATTTAGTAGGCTATACTAAAATTGGAACGATACATGACCGCATGCCAGTCTTCTCTGTGGAAACACACAATGCAGATTCAGTTCGCAGTGGCTTTTTGCAAAGCCTGCTTTTCATTTTTATTTCAGTTAACGGACATCTCTTTACACACCTAGCTTTCATTATTCCATTAGTTTTTGTTCATGGTAAGAACCTTGCAAGGAAATAGAAAGCTACAAATCGACCACTCTGTGGGCGGAGTCCTAAGCACCAGCCATTGTAAAATAGTGTAACACCCCGACAAGGAGGGACGGGACCTGAGGGGCGGCCTGCTGGTGCCAACCCCTAGGGGTTATCGCTTCTCGGCCTTTTGGCTAAGATCAAGTGTAGTATCTGTTCTTATCAGTTTAATATCTGATACGTCCTCTATACGGGGACAATATATTAAACGGATTTTTGGAAGTAGGAGTTGAAAAAGGGGCTTGCTCCGTTCTCTCCACGCATTGACCCGGTATTGCAGTGCCGCTGGGAACAGTGCACCCTTCTTGCATTCTGTAGAAATGAAAACCATTGCGGTAGGGGCCTTGGCTTTAAAGTGGCTCTAGATCAGTCTTAAGTAAGCTGGGCCGTGCAGTGCAGTGGTTAAGCTGTCAGGTTTGTAAGCAGAGGACCACTGGTTAGGGAGAGATAAGTTTGGTTCCCGGGGGAGGGGGCTCGTCGCGGCCGGAGGAAGTTTTTTATCTAAAGTGGGCGTGGCTTAACCCGGGGGTGGGCGTGGCTTGGGAGCGGGGCGGGTCATGATTCTTCTGTGGAACAATTCGGGACAAGCTTGGGGGGCTAAATCTCTGGCGTGTAAATGCTACGAAGGCAACTTTAATAGTCTCAGCATGACATCACCACTCTGACGTTCCGTTAACTTCAACAAAAGATCAGGGGAGAGCGCGAACGCAGTCCCCCACTACCAGAAATTATGCAGTCGAGATTCCCACATTTGGGGAATTCGCAGGGGTCAGCACAACCGGAGGTGCAATGGCTGAGCCTCACCCTGGGTGAACCACCTTCGTGATCATGGTGTCTCCCCTGCCAGGTAAGTATGAGTTGGGCACGTCAGGGATGGGGGAGGCATTCACAGAGAAACCACTCTGGCTCAGGGTGTGCACAATGAATCGTCACAGAGTCCATGCAGATTAAGCTGCCGAGAAGGCGTGGCCTGTACTTTGCTATGCTAAATGAGCAGCACCATGAAGCCGGTGGCCCAGACCAAATAGGGTCTTTGGTTGCTCTTGTGGCGAAAGGCTGAATTTACTCTGGTTTCTCTTCATAACGAACAAGTCTTTCGCCTTTTACTAAAGACTTCCGTGGAGAGTAACACCAAAGAGTTGGATATATTTTTGGCAGGCTTAGCCGTTTGACTGAGCCCTGTACGGTTTGTGCAAAGAAACATAGTTGGTTGCATTACTCATTGGTCTTTGTGTTTTCGTTCTGACTTTGCTTTAAATTTCAGAGTAGCTTTTAACCGAGTTGGCTACTTCAGCTTAGTCTTACTTTTTTGATTGCGTTTGTGTCATTATCCACCCTTAAGACTAGGCTTGGGATAAAGACGGAAACAAAATACATGTCCTCTTGTCATTTTAGTTTATTTTGGTGACCACATGCCAGTGTTCTCTGTATCGTTCCAATTTAGTAGGCTATACTAAAATTGGAACGATACATGACCGCATGCCAGTCTTCTCTGTGGAAACACACAATGCAGATTCAGTTCGCAGTGGCTTTTTGCAAAGCCTGCTTTTCATTTTTATTTCAGTTAACGGACATCTCTTTACACACCTAGCTTTCATTATTCCATTAGTTTTTGTTCATGGTAAGAACCTTGCAAGGAAATAGAAAGCTACAAATCGACCACTCTGTGGGCGGAGTCCTAAGCACCAGCCATTGTAAAATAGTGTAACACCCCGACAAGGAGGGACGGGACCTGAGGGGCGGCCTGCTGGTGCCAACCCCTAGGGGTTATCGCTTCTCGGCCTTTTGGCTAAGATCAAGTGTAGTATCTGTTCTTATCAGTTTAATATCTGATACGTCCTCTATACGGGGACAATATATTAAACGGATTTTTGGAAGTAGGAGTTGAAAAAGGGGCTTGCTCCGTTCTCTCCACGCATTGACCCGGTATTGCAGTGCCGCTGGGAACAGTGCACCCTTCTTGCATTCTGTAGAAATGAAAACCATTGCGGTAGGGGCCTTGGCTTTAAAGTGGCTCTAGATCAGTCTTAAGTAAGCTGGGCCGTGCAGTGCAGTGGTTAAGCTGTCAGGTTTGTAAGCAGAGGACCACTGGTTAGGGAGAGATAAGTTTGGTTCCCGGGGGAGGGGGCTCGTCGCGGCCGGAGGAAGTTTTTTATCTAAAGTGGGCGTGGCTTAACCCGGGGGTGGGCGTGGCTTGGGAGCGGGGCGGGTCATGATTCTTCTGTGGAACAATTCGGGACAAGCTTGGGGGGCTAAATCTCTGGCGTGTAAATGCTACGAAGGCAACTTTAATAGTCTCAGCATGACATCACCACTCTGACGTTCCGTTAACTTCAACAAAAGATCAGGGGAGAGCGCGAACGCAGTCCCCCACTACCAGAAATTATGCAGTCGAGATTCCCACATTTGGGGAATTCGCAGGGGTCAGCACAACCGGAGGTGCAATGGCTGAGCCTCACCCTGGGTGAACCACCTTCGTGATCATGGTGTCTCCCCTGCCAGGTAAGTATGAGTTGGGCACGTCAGGGATGGGGGAGGCATTCACAGAGAAACCACTCTGGCTCAGGGTGTGCACAATGAATCGTCACAGAGTCCATGCAGATTAAGCTGCCGAGAAGGCGTGGCCTGTACTTTGCTATGCTAAATGAGCAGCACCATGAAGCCGGTGGCCCAGACCAAATAGGGTCTTTGGTTGCTCTTGTGGCGAAAGGCTGAATTTACTCTGGTTTCTCTTCATAACGAACAAGTCTTTCGCCTTTTACTAAAGACTTCCGTGGAGAGTAACACCAAAGAGTTGGATATATTTTTGGCAGGCTTAGCCGTTTGACTGAGCCCTGTACGGTTTGTGCAAAGAAACATAGTTGGTTGCATTACTCATTGGTCTTTGTGTTTTCGTTCTGACTTTGCTTTAAATTTCAGAGTAGCTTTTAACCGAGTTGGCTACTTCAGCTTAGTCTTACTTTTTTGATTGCGTTTGTGTCATTATCCACCCTTAAGACTAGGCTTGGGATAAAGACGGAAACAAAATACATGTCCTCTTGTCATTTTAGTTTATTTTGGTGACCACATGCCAGTGTTCTCTGTATCGTTCCAATTTAGTAGGCTATACTAAAATTGGAACGATACATGACCGCATGCCAGTCTTCTCTGTGGAAACACACAATGCAGATTCAGTTCGCAGTGGCTTTTTGCAAAGCCTGCTTTTCATTTTTATTTCAGTTAACGGACATCTCTTTACACACCTAGCTTTCATTATTCCATTAGTTTTTGTTCATGGTAAGAACCTTGCAAGGAAATAGAAAGCTACAAATCGACCACTCTGTGGGCGGAGTCCTAAGCACCAGCCATTGTAAAATAGTGTAACACCCCGACAAGGAGGGACGGGACCTGAGGGGCGGCCTGCTGGTGCCAACCCCTAGGGGTTATCGCTTCTCGGCCTTTTGGCTAAGATCAAGTGTAGTATCTGTTCTTATCAGTTTAATATCTGATACGTCCTCTATACGGGGACAATATATTAAACGGATTTTTGGAAGTAGGAGTTGAAAAAGGGGCTTGCTCCGTTCTCTCCACGCATTGACCCGGTATTGCAGTGCCGCTGGGAACAGTGCACCCTTCTTGCATTCTGTAGAAATGAAAACCATTGCGGTAGGGGCCTTGGCTTTAAAGTGGCTCTAGATCAGTCTTAAGTAAGCTGGGCCGTGCAGTGCAGTGGTTAAGCTGTCAGGTTTGTAAGCAGAGGACCACTGGTTAGGGAGAGATAAGTTTGGTTCCCGGGGGAGGGGGCTCGTCGCGGCCGGAGGAAGTTTTTTATCTAAAGTGGGCGTGGCTTAACCCGGGGGTGGGCGTGGCTTGGGAGCGGGGCGGGTCATGATTCTTCTGTGGAACAATTCGGGACAAGCTTGGGGGGCTAAATCTCTGGCGTGTAAATGCTACGAAGGCAACTTTAATAGTCTCAGCATGACATCACCACTCTGACGTTCCGTTAACTTCAACAAAAGATCAGGGGAGAGCGCGAACGCAGTCCCCCACTACCAGAAATTATGCAGTCGAGATTCCCACATTTGGGGAATTCGCAGGGGTCAGCACAACCGGAGGTGCAATGGCTGAGCCTCACCCTGGGTGAACCACCTTCGTGATCATGGTGTCTCCCCTGCCAGGTAAGTATGAGTTGGGCACGTCAGGGATGGGGGAGGCATTCACAGAGAAACCACTCTGGCTCAGGGTGTGCACAATGAATCGTCACAGAGTCCATGCAGATTAAGCTGCCGAGAAGGCGTGGCCTGTACTTTGCTATGCTAAATGAGCAGCACCATGAAGCCGGTGGCCCAGACCAAATAGGGTCTTTGGTTGCTCTTGTGGCGAAAGGCTGAATTTACTCTGGTTTCTCTTCATAACGAACAAGTCTTTCGCCTTTTACTAAAGACTTCCGTGGAGAGTAACACCAAAGAGTTGGATATATTTTTGGCAGGCTTAGCCGTTTGACTGAGCCCTGTACGGTTTGTGCAAAGAAACATAGTTGGTTGCATTACTCATTGGTCTTTGTGTTTTCGTTCTGACTTTGCTTTAAATTTCAGAGTAGCTTTTAACCGAGTTGGCTACTTCAGCTTAGTCTTACTTTTTTGATTGCGTTTGTGTCATTATCCACCCTTAAGACTAGGCTTGGGATAAAGACGGAAACAAAATACATGTCCTCTTGTCATTTTAGTTTATTTTGGTGACCACATGCCAGTGTTCTCTGTATCGTTCCAATTTAGTAGGCTATACTAAAATTGGAACGATACATGACCGCATGCCAGTCTTCTCTGTGGAAACACACAATGCAGATTCAGTTCGCAGTGGCTTTTTGCAAAGCCTGCTTTTCATTTTTATTTCAGTTAACGGACATCTCTTTACACACCTAGCTTTCATTATTCCATTAGTTTTTGTTCATGGTAAGAACCTTGCAAGGAAATAGAAAGCTACAAATCGACCACTCTGTGGGCGGAGTCCTAAGCACCAGCCATTGTAAAATAGTGTAACACCCCGACAAGGAGGGACGGGACCTGAGGGGCGGCCTGCTGGTGCCAACCCCTAGGGGTTATCGCTTCTCGGCCTTTTGGCTAAGATCAAGTGTAGTATCTGTTCTTATCAGTTTAATATCTTGAGAAGGTGATGGCAGCTTTTTCAGCTGGACAGCAGGCCTCGGCTGTGCTGAAGAATACTCTTCGTTTTGTTTGGAAGAAGAAGGAGGATGAAGTAATGAGCAGAACCATTTTCGGGATGGAGATTTTGTTCGGCGCCTTGAGCCTGAAAGCGGATGATCTGCTCTGCCTCCAGTACAACGCCAAGGACAAGTACTTCGATGTGACCTTCAACTCAGTGATGAAGATGGATGAGGCCCGGGGACTAGCATCTCGGCTAGCAGACACCAAGCTAAAAGACTTTCAGGTAGAGAACATGGGCCGTACCAACATGCGTGTGATCACTGTTCACATATACAACCCCTGGGTCTCACAAGAGGCAACAGCGTTTTTTCTGGCCAAGTATGCCACAGTGTTGCCAGGAGTGAGAGAGATTAAGGACGCTTTGGGGATTTGGACTGGAAAACGCCAGTACCGGGTGTTGCTGAGGGCCGACCTCGAGGGCTACGATGGCTACCGCCATCCACCAGCAGTCTTCACTATTGGGGCAGACAGAGGCTTTCTGATCTACGCAGGACAGCCTAGGTACTGCAGGAAGTGCTCCACATTTGGTCACATTGCAGAGACATGTGTACAGCTGCGCTGCAGAAACTGTGAGGAATTGGGACATGTGATGAAGGACTGTGTTCAGCCAAAGAGGTGCAGCCTTTGTGGCTCGGAGGCACACCTCTTCCGGCAGTGTACAGAGGTCCACTCATCGTATGCAGCCGCTGTACGGAACGATGTGGTGGCGGCTCCTGCAATGGGTCAGAGGGCGCAGCAGCAGATGGACTTTCCGGAGGAAGACACCCTGCGGGACCTGGATCTGGTGGTGGCAGAGATTCAGAGGGAGACGGCGGAAAGAGTGAGAGTGGAGAAGATGGCGCAGGAGGTAAAGAGAGTGGAGATGGAGCCAGAGGAGAACGAGAGAGTGGAGAGGGAGGCCGGAGAGGGGACCCAGGACCCGGGACAGGATCCGGGCCCGTCCGCGAGCGGTGGGGGTGTGAGTTGGAGTGAGCGGATGGAGGAGGAGGCCGCTGAAGACAGGGTCGGGACCACACCAGTGTGGGCTAAGGTTCCGGACATAGGAGGAGCTCAGAGGAGGAAGAGGAAGCCGCATGGGCCCCCGTCCCCTTTGGAGACGGCAAACAAGTACAAGGCTCTTGCGGGAAATGAGGAGGAGGAGATGGGATACATTGCGGGAGAGGGAAACCAAGAGGAGGGAGTGGACATAGGGTTGGGGGCAGCGGTTGGCACTCCTGATCCTACTGGAACTGTGGGTCAGACGGACAGTGTTACTGTTGTCCCGGAATCCTCTCAGGACTCGGTCATTACTGACCCGCCCCTGCCTGGAGCACGTTCAAAGGAAGGTGTGACCATGGAGGACGAAGTGGCCGCTGAGGCCCCCATTACCCCTGTCCCCCACGTGGAGCAGTTTCCCCAGCAGTCAGAGGACGAGGAGGACCTGTATGGCTGAGAGTGGGCTCGTACTTGTATGAGTGAGTGTGAACATTTCTCCTCTACCTGACCCATGGCTAATTTTACAATAAGCAGCATTAATGTAAGGGGTTTGAGAGATCGGACTAAACGGGCCACTGTGTTTGCTCATCTGGCTTCGGTTCAGTTTTCTTTATGTTTACTACAAGAAGTACATTTGAAGGATGAAAATGATTTATCTTTGTTTTCTAGGGAATGGGTTAAGGGAGACTCCAGGTGGAGCATTGGGGGGGTTCACTCGACAGGGGTGGGTGTACTATGTGGCGATGGGGAAACAAAAATTGTTGGGAGTTTCTCGATGGTACAAGGGAGGGTCTTAGTTTTGGACATTGAATGGAGGGAAAAGAGGCTGAGAGTAGTTAATGTATATGCAAATGCAGAGCCAAAAGGGAGAAAGGAACTGTTTGAAAGTTTGGACACAGTGTTCATGACCAACAGTCAAGTTATTCTGGGAGGGGATTTTAATACATCTCGGGATGGGAATACAGCAAGCACTGCCCTTGCAAATTTAATAACAAGGTACCAGCTGGTGGATGCCTATAGGAAGGTCCACCCAGGAGACGCAGGGTTTACATGGGCTAATAGTAGGGGGGCTACAAGCCGCATTGATTACGTTTTCTGCCCAGCTGAATTAAGGGTGGCTTCGGCTCATGTTTCCCCTGTGTTTTACTCAGATCATAATATGCTGACTGTGGATGTGAATTTTGTGGTGGTACCTTTTGGCAAGGGATACTGGAAGCTGAATAACCAAATATTGGCAGACATGCAGTTCAGGACAGATTTCCGTTTTTTTTTTAAGGGATGTATAGAATTGGCATCCTTTTACGCTGAGGTGATTGAGTGGTGGGAAGGCACAAAAGTGCGAATTAAACACTTTATACAGAAGTATGTAAGAGAGAAGAAGAGACTTGAATTTAAAGAATACTACTTGGTGCAGAGGGAAGTGGAAAACATATTTGTACGAGCAAACATAAATGACACAGTAGATTATGAGGCATTGAATCACTTGCAACATAAACAGCAACTGTTTTTTCAAAAAAGGGCTGAAGCGTTTAAGTTTAGGAGCTTAAAAGAGAAATGGGAGAAAGATGAAAGGTGCTCCGCTTATTTTTTTAAGCACACTAAAAATAAAGCAATGAGGAGATGCATTTCCTCCCTCCTGAATGGTAGGGGAGAGGAGGTGAGGGACACAAATGGGATGTTGGGGGTAGCAACAGCCCATTACACTGAGTTCTTTAGGGAGGTGGAGGTGGATAGAGAAGGGGGGGTGAACATGTTGACTAATATTGACCATGTTGTGCCTACAGACATAAAAGAGCAGTTGGAAAGGGATGTGGGGATGGATGAGGTATACAGAGCACTTATATCAATGAAAGATGGGAAGGTTCCAGGAATTGACGGCATCACAAAGGAATTTTATTTGGTGTTTTGGGATGTTCTTGGTCCTGTGTTGTTAGAACTGTTCAGGTTTATATGTGAAAATGGCCAGATGGGAAAAACTATGTGTGAGGGAGTAATTTCCCTTTTGCATAAAAAGGGTGACAAAAGAGTACTTTCAAATTACAGGCCCTTGACAATGTTATGTGTTGAGTATAAGATCTTTAGCAAGGTGCTAACAACCCGTTTGGGATCTGCTCTGCCCCACATTATTGGAGCAGACCAGACTTGTGCTGTTGCAGGTAGGCAAATTGTTTTTAACACACAGTTACACAGGGATGTACAAGCGTATGCCCACGATAGGAATTTATCATTTATAATATTAAGCTTAGATCAGGAAAAAGCCTTCGACAGAGTTAATCATAGGTTTTTGTTTAACATTTTGAAGAAGTTTGGCTATGGTAAACGGTTTTTGAGTTGGCTTAACATACTTTATAACACTGTGGGAAGCAGAGTGAATATAAACGGCCACTTGGGGGAGCTGTTTAAACAGGCTAGAGGGGTCCGCCAGGGGTGCCCATGCTCAGCTTTGCTGTATGTGGTTTTCATAGAGGTGTTGGCATGTGCAGTAAGAAAAAATAAAAACATCAGGGGTGTAATACTGCCGGGGGGTGAGTCGTTGACCATGTCGCTGTATGCAGACGACACGATATTGTATCTTGAAAACGATTTGTGTTTGAAGGAAGCCATGACTGTCATTGAAGCCTTTTCATGTGCATCAGGGGCTAAGGTCAACAAGGGTAAGTCACAAGTGAAGTATGTGGGAAAATGGAGTGATAGAAGGGAGGCCCCTTGTGACTTAGCTCTTTGTACTGGCCCCATAACCATACTAGGAATCTCCTATGGTAATGAAGATGATGCAATAACAAACTGGGAGACACGACTCACAAAGATTACAACAAAGCTTAATATGTGGGGACTGAGGAGATTGTCAATCAGTGGTAAGATCTTGGCCATAAAAGCAGACATACTTCCATCTCTGTTGCATTTAGCACTGGTTTTTCCAATGCCCGCATTAATTGCCCTAAAATTGCACAAAGCCATATTTAAGTTTGTGTGGGGAGGGTATGAGTACGTGAAAAGGGACCAAATGTACCAGCCCATTGAAAGGGGAGGGAGGGATTTACCCAATTTAGCCCTGAAGTTGAAAGTAATGTTGTATACAGGCATGTGTAGACTTTTGGTTTCATCAGTTATGCACAAGTGTCAATACTTGCTTAGATTCTGGCTTACTCTTCCCCTAATGTCAGTGGTGGGTGTTTGGGACAATCGGTGGCCAAAGGCAGAGCAAACACCAGCACACCTCATGACAATCGTAAGATGGGCCAAAAAGCATAGCGAATGTATGGACAAACAGCTTGCACTGGATCACAGGAGGCTCTATACTGCATTGTTGGAGAAGCTGGATCCCAGGGATTCAGGCCATGTACCTAGGGAGGTGTGGAGGAGAGTTCAGGGTAAGGGTTTGGACAACAGACTGAAAGATTTTAATTGGTTAGCCCTACACAAACGTTTTGCTGTACGAAACACACTCTACAACCATGGTTTGACGGCCAATAAGGGGTGTCCAAGGGCAAACTGCAATGGTGTGGAAACAATTGAACATGTACTGTGGGAATGCTCTTTTGCCCAGCAAGTTTGGAGGGAGTTTGTTAAAAGGTTTTCTGTTTTAAAGGGCATATGTTGGATGAAGACCCAGGAGATGGGATTTAACCTGGAGAAGGGGCAATTGAGTAAAGTTATTTTCCTGCTATCACTCATAAGAGCCAAACTGTGGGAGGTGAGGTGCAGTGAACTGAGAAGTGGCACCAAGTGGACAGTGGCGGGGGTGGTCAAGAATGTGGAAGGGACTCTGCAAAGACAGCTTCGGCTGGAAGTTGAGAAGTGGGGCATAGACTCCATTAAAAGTAGATGGAAAGTACTTTACTCAAACATGGGTGATTGAAAGGGGTGTATATATATATGTATGTCAATTGAAAATGATGTTTATAAGTTGTAAACTGTTGGCCCTCAGAGTTTTGATAGGGGAGCGTTAGTGCTCTTCATTTAGCAGCCTGGGCACAGGGTTTATGATTTAACATGGTTTCTTATTATTATCCTTATGTTGTGGTGGAATGTGAGTTGATATGATAAGCAATTGGTGGTAATACATTAGGCCACACTCTAGGCAGTGTGTTTTCCTTTTTGTGGGAGAAAGCAGTTACAATTGTATGAAGGAGTGTGGTGTGTGTAATAGTGATGGAATTGCTGTATTATGGAAGGCATTGTGTAGTATTGTCATGTGTGAAGAAGTAAATAAATAATTTTTCCAAAAAAAAAAAAAAAAAAAAAAAAATCTGTTCTTATCAGTTTAATATCTGATACGTCCTCTATACGGGGACAATATATTAAACGGATTTTTGGAAGTAGGAGTTGAAAAAGGGGCTTGCTCCGTTCTCTCCACGCATTGACCCGGTATTGCAGTGCCGCTGGGAACAGTGCACCCTTCTTGCATTCTGTAGAAATGAAAACCATTGCGGTAGGGGCCTTGGCTTTAAAGTGGCTCTAGATCAGTCTTAAGTAAGCTGGGCCGTGCAGTGCAGTGGTTAAGCTGTCAGGTTTGTAAGCAGAGGACCACTGGTTAGGGAGAGATAAGTTTGGTTCCCGGGGGAGGGGGCTCGTCGCGGCCGGAGGAAGTTTTTTATCTAAAGTGGGCGTGGCTTAACCCGGGGGTGGGCGTGGCTTGGGAGCGGGGCGGGTCATGATTCTTCTGTGGAACAATTCGGGACAAGCTTGGGGGGCTAAATCTCTGGCGTGTAAATGCTACGAAGGCAACTTTAATAGTCTCAGCATGACATCACCACTCTGACGTTCCGTTAACTTCAACAAAAGATCAGGGGAGAGCGCGAACGCAGTCCCCCACTACCAGAAATTATGCAGTCGAGATTCCCACATTTGGGGAATTCGCAGGGGTCAGCACAACCGGAGGTGCAATGGCTGAGCCTCACCCTGGGTGAACCACCTTCGTGATCATGGTGTCTCCCCTGCCAGGTAAGTATGAGTTGGGCACGTCAGGGATGGGGGAGGCATTCACAGAGAAACCACTCTGGCTCAGGGTGTGCACAATGAATCGTCACAGAGTCCATGCAGATTAAGCTGCCGAGAAGGCGTGGCCTGTACTTTGCTATGCTAAATGAGCAGCACCATGAAGCCGGTGGCCCAGACCAAATAGGGTCTTTGGTTGCTCTTGTGGCGAAAGGCTGAATTTACTCTGGTTTCTCTTCATAACGAACAAGTCTTTCGCCTTTTACTAAAGACTTCCGTGGAGAGTAACACCAAAGAGTTGGATATATTTTTGGCAGGCTTAGCCGTTTGACTGAGCCCTGTACGGTTTGTGCAAAGAAACATAGTTGGTTGCATTACTCATTGGTCTTTGTGTTTTCGTTCTGACTTTGCTTTAAATTTCAGAGTAGCTTTTAACCGAGTTGGCTACTTCAGCTTAGTCTTACTTTTTTGATTGCGTTTGTGTCATTATCCACCCTTAAGACTAGGCTTGGGATAAAGACGGAAACAAAATACATGTCCTCTTGTCATTTTAGTTTATTTTGGTGACCACATGCCAGTGTTCTCTGTATCGTTCCAATTTAGTAGGCTATACTAAAATTGGAACGATACATGACCGCATGCCAGTCTTCTCTGTGGAAACACACAATGCAGATTCAGTTCGCAGTGGCTTTTTGCAAAGCCTGCTTTTCATTTTTATTTCAGTTAACGGACATCTCTTTACACACCTAGCTTTCATTATTCCATTAGTTTTTGTTCATGGTAAGAACCTTGCAAGGAAATAGAAAGCTACAAATCGACCACTCTGTGGGCGGAGTCCTAAGCACCAGCCATTGTAAAATAGTGTAACACCCCGACAAGGAGGGACGGGACCTGAGGGGCGGCCTGCTGGTGCCAACCCCTAGGGGTTATCGCTTCTCGGCCTTTTGGCTAAGATCAAGTGTAGTATCTGTTCTTATCAGTTTAATATCTGATACGTCCTCTATACGGGGACAATATATTAAACGGATTTTTGGAAGTAGGAGTTGAAAAAGGGGCTTGCTCCGTTCTCTCCACGCATTGACCCGGTATTGCAGTGCCGCTGGGAACAGTGCACCCTTCTTGCATTCTGTAGAAATGAAAACCATTGCGGTAGGGGCCTTGGCTTTAAAGTGGCTCTAGATCAGTCTTAAGTAAGCTGGGCCGTGCAGTGCAGTGGTTAAGCTGTCAGGTTTGTAAGCAGAGGACCACTGGTTAGGGAGAGATAAGTTTGGTTCCCGGGGGAGGGGGCTCGTCGCGGCCGGAGGAAGTTTTTTATCTAAAGTGGGCGTGGCTTAACCCGGGGGTGGGCGTGGCTTGGGAGCGGGGCGGGTCATGATTCTTCTGTGGAACAATTCGGGACAAGCTTGGGGGGCTAAATCTCTGGCGTGTAAATGCTACGAAGGCAACTTTAATAGTCTCAGCATGACATCACCACTCTGACGTTCCGTTAACTTCAACAAAAGATCAGGGGAGAGCGCGAACGCAGTCCCCCACTACCAGAAATTATGCAGTCGAGATTCCCACATTTGGGGAATTCGCAGGGGTCAGCACAACCGGAGGTGCAATGGCTGAGCCTCACCCTGGGTGAACCACCTTCGTGATCATGGTGTCTCCCCTGCCAGGTAAGTATGAGTTGGGCACGTCAGGGATGGGGGAGGCATTCACAGAGAAACCACTCTGGCTCAGGGTGTGCACAATGAATCGTCACAGAGTCCATGCAGATTAAGCTGCCGAGAAGGCGTGGCCTGTACTTTGCTATGCTAAATGAGCAGCACCATGAAGCCGGTGGCCCAGACCAAATAGGGTCTTTGGTTGCTCTTGTGGCGAAAGGCTGAATTTACTCTGGTTTCTCTTCATAACGAACAAGTCTTTCGCCTTTTACTAAAGACTTCCGTGGAGAGTAACACCAAAGAGTTGGATATATTTTTGGCAGGCTTAGCCGTTTGACTGAGCCCTGTACGGTTTGTGCAAAGAAACATAGTTGGTTGCATTACTCATTGGTCTTTGTGTTTTCGTTCTGACTTTGCTTTAAATTTCAGAGTAGCTTTTAACCGAGTTGGCTACTTCAGCTTAGTCTTACTTTTTTGATTGCGTTTGTGTCATTATCCACCCTTAAGACTAGGCTTGGGATAAAGACGGAAACAAAATACATGTCCTCTTGTCATTTTAGTTTATTTTGGTGACCACATGCCAGTGTTCTCTGTATCGTTCCAATTTAGTAGGCTATACTAAAATTGGAACGATACATGACCGCATGCCAGTCTTCTCTGTGGAAACACACAATGCAGATTCAGTTCGCAGTGGCTTTTTGCAAAGCCTGCTTTTCATTTTTATTTCAGTTAACGGACATCTCTTTACACACCTAGCTTTCATTATTCCATTAGTTTTTGTTCATGGTAAGAACCTTGCAAGGAAATAGAAAGCTACAAATCGACCACTCTGTGGGCGGAGTCCTAAGCACCAGCCATTGTAAAATAGTGTAACACCCCGACAAGGAGGGACGGGACCTGAGGGGCGGCCTGCTGGTGCCAACCCCTAGGGGTTATCGCTTCTCGGCCTTTTGGCTAAGATCAAGTGTAGTATCTGTTCTTATCAGTTTAATATCTGATACGTCCTCTATACGGGGACAATATATTAAACGGATTTTTGGAAGTAGGAGTTGAAAAAGGGGCTTGCTCCGTTCTCTCCACACATTGACCCGGTATTGCAGTGCCGCTGGGAACAGTGCACCCTTCTTGCATTCTGTAGAAATGAAAACCATTGCGGTAGGGGCCTTGGCTTTAAAGTGGCTCTAGATCAGTCTTAAGTAAGCTGGGCCGTGCAGTGCAGTGGTTAAGCTGTCAGGTTTGTAAGCAGAGGACCACTGGTTAGGGAGAGATAAGTTTGGTTCCCGGGGGAGGGGGCTCGTCGCGGCCGGAGGAAGTTTTTTATCTAAAGTGGGCGTGGCTTAACCCGGGGGTGGGCGTGGCTTGGGAGCGGGGCGGGTCATGATTCTTCTGTGGAACAATTCGGGACAAGCTTGGGGGGCTAAATCTCTGGCGTGTAAATGCTACGAAGGCAACTTTAATAGTCTCAGCATGACATCACCACTCTGACGTTCCGTTAACTTCAACAAAAGATCAGGGGAGAGCGCGAACGCAGTCCCCCACTACCAGAAATTATGCAGTCGAGATTCCCACATTTGGGGAATTCGCAGGGGTCAGCACAACCGGAGGTGCAATGGCTGAGCCTCACCCTGGGTGAACCACCTTCGTGATCATGGTGTCTCCCCTGCCAGGTAAGTATGAGTTGGGCACGTCAGGGATGGGGGAGGCATTCACAGAGAAACCACTCTGGCTCAGGGTGTGCACAATGAATCGTCACAGAGTCCATGCAGATTAAGCTGCCGAGAAGGCGTGGCCTGTACTTTGCTATGCTAAATGAGCAGCACCATGAAGCCGGTGGCCCAGACCAAATAGGGTCTTTGGTTGCTCTTGTGGCGAAAGGCTGAATTTACTCTGGTTTCTCTTCATAACGAACAAGTCTTTCGCCTTTTACTAAAGACTTCCGTGGAGAGTAACACCAAAGAGTTGGATATATTTTTGGCAGGCTTAGCCGTTTGACTGAGCCCTGTACGGTTTGTGCAAAGAAACATAGTTGGTTGCATTACTCATTGGTCTTTGTGTTTTCGTTCTGACTTTGCTTTAAATTTCAGAGTAGCTTTTAACCGAGTTGGCTACTTCAGCTTAGTCTTACTTTTTTGATTGCGTTTGTGTCATTATCCACCCTTAAGACTAGGCTTGGGATAAAGACGGAAACAAAATACATGTCCTCTTGTCATTTTAGTTTATTTTGGTGACCACATGCCAGTGTTCTCTGTATCGTTCCAATTTAGTAGGCTATACTAAAATTGGAACGATACATGACCGCATGCCAGTCTTCTCTGTGGAAACACACAATGCAGATTCAGTTCGCAGTGGCTTTTTGCAAAGCCTGCTTTTCATTTTTATTTCAGTTAACGGACATCTCTTTACACACCTAGCTTTCATTATTCCATTAGTTTTTGTTCATGGTAAGAACCTTGCAAGGAAATAGAAAGCTACAAATCGACCACTCTGTGGGCGGAGTCCTAAGCACCAGCCATTGTAAAATAGTGTAACACCCCGACAAGGAGGGACGGGACCTGAGGGGCGGCCTGCTGGTGCCAACCCCTAGGGGTTATCGCTTCTCTGCCTTTTGGCTAAGATCAAGTGTAGTATCTGTTCTTATCAGTTTAATATCTGATACGTCCTCTATACGGGGACAATATATTAAACGGATTTTTGGAAGTAGGAGTTGAAAAAGGGGCTTGCTCCGTTCTCTCCACGCATTGACCCGGTATTGCAGTGCCGCTGGGAACAGTGCACCCTTCTTGCATTCTGTAGAAATGAAAACCATTGCGGTAGGGGCCTTGGCTTTAAAGTGGCTCTAGATCAGTCTTAAGTAAGCTGGGCCGTGCAGTGCAGTGGTTAAGCTGTCAGGTTTGTAAGCAGAGGACCACTGGTTAGGGAGAGATAAGTTTGGTTCCCGGGGGAGGGGGCTCGTCGCGGCCGGAGGAAGTTTTTTATCTAAAGTGGGCGTGGCTTAACCCGGGGGTGGGCGTGGCTTGGGAGCGGGGCGGGTCATGATTCTTCTGTGGAACAATTCGGGACAAGCTTGGGGGGCTAAATCTCTGGCGTGTAAATGCTACGAAGGCAACTTTAATAGTCTCAGCATGACATCACCACTCTGACGTTCCGTTAACTTCAACAAAAGATCAGGGGAGAGCGCGAACGCAGTCCCCCACTACCAGAAATTATGCAGTCGAGATTCCCACATTTGGGGAATTCGCAGGGGTCAGCACAACCGGAGGTGCAATGGCTGAGCCTCACCCTGGGTGAACCACCTTCGTGATCATGGTGTCTCCCCTGCCAGGTAAGTATGAGTTGGGCACGTCAGGGATGGGGGAGGCATTCACAGAGAAACCACTCTGGCTCAGGGTGTGCACAATGAATCGTCACAGAGTCCATGCAGATTAAGCTGCCGAGAAGGCGTGGCCTGTACTTTGCTATGCTAAATGAGCAGCACCATGAAGCCGGTGGCCCAGACCAAATAGGGTCTTTGGTTGCTCTTGTGGCGAAAGGCTGAATTTACTCTGGTTTCTCTTCATAACGAACAAGTCTTTCGCCTTTTACTAAAGACTTCCGTGGAGAGTAACACCAAAGAGTTGGATATATTTTTGGCAGGCTTAGCCGTTTGACTGAGCCCTGTACGGTTTGTGCAAAGAAACATAGTTGGTTGCATTACTCATTGGTCTTTGTGTTTTCGTTCTGACTTTGCTTTAAATTTCAGAGTAGCTTTTAACCGAGTTGGCTACTTCAGCTTAGTCTTACTTTTTTGATTGCGTTTGTGTCATTATCCACCCTTAAGACTAGGCTTGGGATAAAGACGGAAACAAAATACATGTCCTCTTGTCATTTTAGTTTATTTTGGTGACCACATGCCAGTGTTCTCTGTATCGTTCCAATTTAGTAGGCTATACTAAAATTGGAACGATACATGACCGCATGCCAGTCTTCTCTGTGGAAACACACAATGCAGATTCAGTTCGCAGTGGCTTTTTGCAAAGCCTGCTTTTCATTTTTATTTCAGTTAACGGACATCTCTTTACACACCTAGCTTTCATTATTCCATTAGTTTTTGTTCATGGTAAGAACCTTGCAAGGAAATAGAAAGCTACAAATCGACCACTCTGTGGGCGGAGTCCTAAGCACCAGCCATTGTAAAATAGTGTAACACCCCGACAAGGAGGGACGGGACCTGAGGGGCGGCCTGCTGGTGCCAACCCCTAGGGGTTATCGCTTCTCTGCCTTTTGGCTAAGATCAAGTGTAGTATCTGTTCTTATCAGTTTAATATCTGATACGTCCTCTATACGGGGACAATATATTAAACGGATTTTTGGAAGTAGGAGTTGAAAAAGGGGCTTGCTCCGTTCTCTCCACGCATTGACCCGGTATTGCAGTGCCGCTGGGAACAGTGCACCCTTCTTGCATTCTGTAGAAATGAAAACCATTGCGGTAGGGGCCTTGGCTTTAAAGTGGCTCTAGATCAGTCTTAAGTAAGCTGGGCCGTGCAGTGCAGTGGTTAAGCTGTCAGGTTTGTAAGCAGAGGACCACTGGTTAGGGAGAGATAAGTTTGGTTCCCGGGGGAGGGGGCTCGTCGCGGCCGGAGGAAGTTTTTTATCTAAAGTGGGCGTGGCTTAACCCGGGGGTGGGCGTGGCTTGGGAGCGGGGCGGGTCATGATTCTTCTGTGGAACAATTCGGGACAAGCTTGGGGGGCTAAATCTCTGGCGTGTAAATGCTACGAAGGCAACTTTAATAGTCTCAGCATGACATCACCACTCTGACGTTCCGTTAACTTCAACAAAAGATCAGGGGAGAGCGCGAACGCAGTCCCCCACTACCAGAAATTATGCAGTCGAGATTCCCACATTTGGGGAATTCGCAGGGGTCAGCACAACCGGAGGTGCAATGGCTGAGCCTCACCCTGGGTGAACCACCTTCGTGATCATGGTGTCTCCCCTGCCAGGTAAGTATGAGTTGGGCACGTCAGGGATGGGGGAGGCATTCACAGAGAAACCACTCTGGCTCAGGGTGTGCACAATGAATCGTCACAGAGTCCATGCAGATTAAGCTGCCGAGAAGGCGTGGCCTGTACTTTGCTATGCTAAATGAGCAGCACCATGAAGCCGGTGGCCCAGACCAAATAGGGTCTTTGGTTGCTCTTGTGGCGAAAGGCTGAATTTACTCTGGTTTCTCTTCATAACGAACAAGTCTTTCGCCTTTTACTAAAGACTTCCGTGGAGAGTAACACCAAAGAGTTGGATATATTTTTGGCAGGCTTAGCCGTTTGACTGAGCCCTGTACGGTTTGTGCAAAGAAACATAGTTGGTTGCATTACTCATTGGTCTTTGTGTTTTCGTTCTGACTTTGCTTTAAATTTCAGAGTAGCTTTTAACCGAGTTGGCTACTTCAGCTTAGTCTTACTTTTTTGATTGCGTTTGTGTCATTATCCACCCTTAAGACTAGGCTTGGGATAAAGACGGAAACAAAATACATGTCCTCTTGTCATTTTAGTTTATTTTGGTGACCACATGCCAGTGTTCTCTGTATCGTTCCAATTTAGTAGGCTATACTAAAATTGGAACGATACATGACCGCATGCCAGTCTTCTCTGTGGAAACACACAATGCAGATTCAGTTCGCAGTGGCTTTTTGCAAAGCCTGCTTTTCATTTTTATTTCAGTTAACGGACATCTCTTTACACACCTAGCTTTCATTATTCCATTAGTTTTTGTTCATGGTAAGAACCTTGCAAGGAAATAGAAAGCTACAAATCGACCACTCTGTGGGCGGAGTCCTAAGCACCAGCCATTGTAAAATAGTGTAACACCCCGACAAGGAGGGACGGGACCTGAGGGGCGGCCTGCTGGTGCCAACCCCTAGGGGTTATCGCTTCTCGGCCTTTTGGCTAAGATCAAGTGTAGTATCTGTTCTTATCAGTTTAATATCTGATACGTCCTCTATACGGGGACAATATATTAAACGGATTTTTGGAAGTAGGAGTTGAAAAAGGGGCTTGCTCCGTTCTCTCCACGCATTGACCCGGTATTGCAGTGCCGCTGGGAACAGTGCACCCTTCTTGCATTCTGTAGAAATGAAAACCATTGCGGTAGGGGCCTTGGCTTTAAAGTGGCTCTAGATCAGTCTTAAGTAAGCTGGGCCGTGCAGTGCAGTGGTTAAGCTGTCAGGTTTGTAAGCAGAGGACCACTGGTTAGGGAGAGATAAGTTTGGTTCCCGGGGGAGGGGGCTCGTCGCGGCCGGAGGAAGTTTTTTATCTAAAGTGGGCGTGGCTTAACCCGGGGGTGGGCGTGGCTTGGGAGCGGGGCGGGTCATGATTCTTCTGTGGAACAATTCGGGACAAGCTTGGGGGGCTAAATCTCTGGCGTGTAAATGCTACGAAGGCAACTTTAATAGTCTCAGCATGACATCACCACTCTGACGTTCCGTTAACTTCAACAAAAGATCAGGGGAGAGCGCGAACGCAGTCCCCCACTACCAGAAATTATGCAGTCGAGATTCCCACATTTGGGGAATTCGCAGGGGTCAGCACAACCGGAGGTGCAATGGCTGAGCCTCACCCTGGGTGAACCACCTTCGTGATCATGGTGTCTCCCCTGCCAGGTAAGTATGAGTTGGGCACGTCAGGGATGGGGGAGGCATTCACAGAGAAACCACTCTGGCTCAGGGTGTGCACAATGAATCGTCACAGAGTCCATGCAGATTAAGCTGCCGAGAAGGCGTGGCCTGTACTTTGCTATGCTAAATGAGCAGCACCATGAAGCCGGTGGCCCAGACCAAATAGGGTCTTTGGTTGCTCTTGTGGCGAAAGGCTGAATTTACTCTGGTTTCTCTTCATAACGAACAAGTCTTTCGCCTTTTACTAAAGACTTCCGTGGAGAGTAACACCAAAGAGTTGGATATATTTTTGGCAGGCTTAGCCGTTTGACTGAGCCCTGTACGGTTTGTGCAAAGAAACATAGTTGGTTGCATTACTCATTGGTCTTTGTGTTTTCGTTCTGACTTTGCTTTAAATTTCAGAGTAGCTTTTAACCGAGTTGGCTACTTCAGCTTAGTCTTACTTTTTTGATTGCGTTTGTGTCATTATCCACCCTTAAGACTAGGCTTGGGATAAAGACGGAAACAAAATACATGTCCTCTTGTCATTTTAGTTTATTTTGGTGACCACATGCCAGTGTTCTCTGTATCGTTCCAATTTAGTAGGCTATACTAAAATTGGAACGATACATGACCGCATGCCAGTCTTCTCTGTGGAAACACACAATGCAGATTCAGTTCGCAGTGGCTTTTTGCAAAGCCTGCTTTTCATTTTTATTTCAGTTAACGGACATCTCTTTACACACCTAGCTTTCATTATTCCATTAGTTTTTGTTCATGGTAAGAACCTTGCAAGGAAATAGAAAGCTACAAATCGACCACTCTGTGGGCGGAGTCCTAAGCACCAGCCATTGTAAAATAGTGTAACACCCCGACAAGGAGGGACGGGACCTGAGGGGCGGCCTGCTGGTGCCAACCCCTAGGGGTTATCGCTTCTCGGCCTTTTGGCTAAGATCAAGTGTAGTATCTGTTCTTATCAGTTTAATATCTGATACGTCCTCTATACGGGGACAATATATTAAACGGATTTTTGGAAGTAGGAGTTGAAAAAGGGGCTTGCTCCGTTCTCTCCACGCATTGACCCGGTATTGCAGTGCCGCTGGGAACAGTGCACCCTTCTTGCATTCTGTAGAAATGAAAACCATTGCGGTAGGGGCCTTGGCTTTAAAGTGGCTCTAGATCAGTCTTAAGTAAGCTGGGCCGTGCAGTGCAGTGGTTAAGCTGTCAGGTTTGTAAGCAGAGGACCACTGGTTAGGGAGAGATAAGTTTGGTTCCCGGGGGAGGGGGCTCGTCGCGGCCGGAGGAAGTTTTTTATCTAAAGTGGGCGTGGCTTAACCCGGGGGTGGGCGTGGCTTGGGAGCGGGGCGGGTCATGATTCTTCTGTGGAACAATTCGGGACAAGCTTGGGGGGCTAAATCTCTGGCGTGTAAATGCTACGAAGGCAACTTTAATAGTCTCAGCATGACATCACCACTCTGACGTTCCGTTAACTTCAACAAAAGATCAGGGGAGAGCGCGAACGCAGTCCCCCACTACCAGAAATTATGCAGTCGAGATTCCCACATTTGGGGAATTCGCAGGGGTCAGCACAACCGGAGGTGCAATGGCTGAGCCTCACCCTGGGTGAACCACCTTCGTGATCATGGTGTCTCCCCTGCCAGGTAAGTATGAGTTGGGCACGTCAGGGATGGGGGAGGCATTCACAGAGAAACCACTCTGGCTCAGGGTGTGCACAATGAATCGTCACAGAGTCCATGCAGATTAAGCTGCCGAGAAGGCGTGGCCTGTACTTTGCTATGCTAAATGAGCAGCACCATGAAGCCGGTGGCCCAGACCAAATAGGGTCTTTGGTTGCTCTTGTGGCGAAAGGCTGAATTTACTCTGGTTTCTCTTCATAACGAACAAGTCTTTCGCCTTTTACTAAAGACTTCCGTGGAGAGTAACACCAAAGAGTTGGATATATTTTTGGCAGGCTTAGCCGTTTGACTGAGCCCTGTACGGTTTGTGCAAAGAAACATAGTTGGTTGCATTACTCATTGGTCTTTGTGTTTTCGTTCTGACTTTGCTTTAAATTTCAGAGTAGCTTTTAACCGAGTTGGCTACTTCAGCTTAGTCTTACTTTTTTGATTGCGTTTGTGTCATTATCCACCCTTAAGACTAGGCTTGGGATAAAGACGGAAACAAAATACATGTCCTCTTGTCATTTTAGTTTATTTTGGTGACCACATGCCAGTGTTCTCTGTATCGTTCCAATTTAGTAGGCTATACTAAAATTGGAACGATACATGACCGCATGCCAGTCTTCTCTGTGGAAACACACAATGCAGATTCAGTTCGCAGTGGCTTTTTGCAAAGCCTGCTTTTCATTTTTATTTCAGTTAACGGACATCTCTTTACACACCTAGCTTTCATTATTCCATTAGTTTTTGTTCATGGTAAGAACCTTGCAAGGAAATAGAAAGCTACAAATCGACCACTCTGTGGGCGGAGTCCTAAGCACCAGCCATTGTAAAATAGTGTAACACCCCGACAAGGAGGGACGGGACCTGAGGGGCGGCCTGCTGGTGCCAACCCCTAGGGGTTATCGCTTCTCGGCCTTTTGGCTAAGATCAAGTGTAGTATCTGTTCTTATCAGTTTAATATCTGATACGTCCTCTATACGGGGACAATATATTAAACGGATTTTTGGAAGTAGGAGTTGAAAAAGGGGCTTGCTCCGTTCTCTCCACGCATTGACCCGGTATTGCAGTGCCGCTGGGAACAGTGCACCCTTCTTGCATTCTGTAGAAATGAAAACCATTGCGGTAGGGGCCTTGGCTTTAAAGTGGCTCTAGATCAGTCTTAAGTAAGCTGGGCCGTGCAGTGCAGTGGTTAAGCTGTCAGGTTTGTAAGCAGAGGACCACTGGTTAGGGAGAGATAAGTTTGGTTCCCGGGGGAGGGGGCTCGTCGCGGCCGGAGGAAGTTTTTTATCTAAAGTGGGCGTGGCTTAACCCGGGGGTGGGCGTGGCTTGGGAGCGGGGCGGGTCATGATTCTTCTGTGGAACAATTCGGGACAAGCTTGGGGGGCTAAATCTCTGGCGTGTAAATGCTACGAAGGCAACTTTAATAGTCTCAGCATGACATCACCACTCTGACGTTCCGTTAACTTCAACAAAAGATCAGGGGAGAGCGCGAACGCAGTCCCCCACTACCAGAAATTATGCAGTCGAGATTCCCACATTTGGGGAATTCGCAGGGGTCAGCACAACCGGAGGTGCAATGGCTGAGCCTCACCCTGGGTGAACCACCTTCGTGATCATGGTGTCTCCCCTGCCAGGTAAGTATGAGTTGGGCACGTCAGGGATGGGGGAGGCATTCACAGAGAAACCACTCTGGCTCAGGGTGTGCACAATGAATCGTCACAGAGTCCATGCAGATTAAGCTGCCGAGAAGGCGTGGCCTGTACTTTGCTATGCTAAATGAGCAGCACCATGAAGCCGGTGGCCCAGACCAAATAGGGTCTTTGGTTGCTCTTGTGGCGAAAGGCTGAATTTACTCTGGTTTCTCTTCATAACGAACAAGTCTTTCGCCTTTTACTAAAGACTTCCGTGGAGAGTAACACCAAAGAGTTGGATATATTTTTGGCAGGCTTAGCCGTTTGACTGAGCCCTGTACGGTTTGTGCAAAGAAACATAGTTGGTTGCATTACTCATTGGTCTTTGTGTTTTCGTTCTGACTTTGCTTTAAATTTCAGAGTAGCTTTTAACCGAGTTGGCTACTTCAGCTTAGTCTTACTTTTTTGATTGCGTTTGTGTCATTATCCACCCTTAAGACTAGGCTTGGGATAAAGACGGAAACAAAATACATGTCCTCTTGTCATTTTAGTTTATTTTGGTGACCACATGCCAGTGTTCTCTGTATCGTTCCAATTTAGTAGGCTATACTAAAATTGGAACGATACATGACCGCATGCCAGTCTTCTCTGTGGAAACACACAATGCAGATTCAGTTCGCAGTGGCTTTTTGCAAAGCCTGCTTTTCATTTTTATTTCAGTTAACGGACATCTCTTTACACACCTAGCTTTCATTATTCCATTAGTTTTTGTTCATGGTAAGAACCTTGCAAGGAAATAGAAAGCTACAAATCGACCACTCTGTGGGCGGAGTCCTAAGCACCAGCCATTGTAAAATAGTGTAACACCCCGACAAGGAGGGACGGGACCTGAGGGGCGGCCTGCTGGTGCCAACCCCTAGGGGTTATCGCTTCTCGGCCTTTTGGCTAAGATCAAGTGTAGTATCTGTTCTTATCAGTTTAATATCTGATACGTCCTCTATACGCGGACAATATATTAAACGGATTTTTGGAAGTAGGAGTTGAAAAAGGGGCTTGCTCCGTTCTCTCCACGCATTGACCCGGTATTGCAGTGCCGCTGGGAACAGTGCACCCTTCTTGCATTCTGTAGAAATGAAAACCATTGCGGTAGGGGCCTTGGCTTTAAAGTGGCTCTAGATCAGTCTTAAGTAAGCTGGGCCGTGCAGTGCAGTGGTTAAGCTGTCAGGTTTGTAAGCAGAGGACCACTGGTTAGGGAGAGATAAGTTTGGTTCCCGGGGGAGGGGGCTCGTCGCGGCCGGAGGAAGTTTTTTATCTAAAGTGGGCGTGGCTTAACCCGGGGGTGGGCGTGGCTTGGGAGCGGGGCGGGTCATGATTCTTCTGTGGAACAATTCGGGACAAGCTTGGGGGGCTAAATCTCTGGCGTGTAAATGCTACGAAGGCAACTTTAATAGTCTCAGCATGACATCACCACTCTGACGTTCCGTTAACTTCAACAAAAGATCAGGGGAGAGCGCGAACGCAGTCCCCCACTACCAGAAATTATGCAGTCGAGATTCCCACATTTGGGGAATTCGCAGGGGTCAGCACAACCGGAGGTGCAATGGCTGAGCCTCACCCTGGGTGAACCACCTTCGTGATCATGGTGTCTCCCCTGCCAGGTAAGTATGAGTTGGGCACGTCAGGGATGGGGGAGGCATTCACAGAGAAACCACTCTGGCTCAGGGTGTGCACAATGAATCGTCACAGAGTCCATGCAGATTAAGCTGCCGAGAAGGCGTGGCCTGTACTTTGCTATGCTAAATGAGCAGCACCATGAAGCCGGTGGCCCAGACCAAATAGGGTCTTTGGTTGCTCTTGTGGCGAAAGGCTGAATTTACTCTGGTTTCTCTTCATAACGAACAAGTCTTTCGCCTTTTACTAAAGACTTCCGTGGAGAGTAACACCAAAGAGTTGGATATATTTTTGGCAGGCTTAGCCGTTTGACTGAGCCCTGTACGGTTTGTGCAAAGAAACATAGTTGGTTGCATTACTCATTGGTCTTTGTGTTTTCGTTCTGACTTTGCTTTAAATTTCAGAGTAGCTTTTAACCGAGTTGGCTACTTCAGCTTAGTCTTACTTTTTTGATTGCGTTTGTGTCATTATCCACCCTTAAGACTAGGCTTGGGATAAAGACGGAAACAAAATACATGTCCTCTTGTCATTTTAGTTTATTTTGGTGACCACATGCCAGTGTTCTCTGTATCGTTCCAATTTAGTAGGCTATACTAAAATTGGAACGATACATGACCGCATGCCAGTCTTCTCTGTGGAAACACACAATGCAGATTCAGTTCGCAGTGGCTTTTTGCAAAGCCTGCTTTTCATTTTTATTTCAGTTAACGGACATCTCTTTACACACCTAGCTTTCATTATTCCATTAGTTTTTGTTCATGGTAAGAACCTTGCAAGGAAATAGAAAGCTACAAATCGACCACTCTGTGGGCGGAGTCCTAAGCACCAGCCATTGTAAAATAGTGTAACACCCCGACAAGGAGGGACGGGACCTGAGGGGCGGCCTGCTGGTGCCAACCCCTAGGGGTTATCGCTTCTCGGCCTTTTGGCTAAGATCAAGTGTAGTATCTGTTCTTATCAGTTTAATATCTGATACGTCCTCTATACGGGGACAATATATTAAACGGATTTTTGGAAGTAGGAGTTGAAAAAGGGGCTTGCTCCGTTCTCTCCACGCATTGACCCGGTATTGCAGTGCCGCTGGGAACAGTGCACCCTTCTTGCATTCTGTAGAAATGAAAACCATTGCGGTAGGGGCCTTGGCTTTAAAGTGGCTCTAGATCAGTCTTAAGTAAGCTGGGCCGTGCAGTGCAGTGGTTAAGCTGTCAGGTTTGTAAGCAGAGGACCACTGGTTAGGGAGAGATAAGTTTGGTTCCCGGGGGAGGGGGCTCGTCGCGGCCGGAGGAAGTTTTTTATCTAAAGTGGGCGTGGCTTAACCCGGGGGTGGGCGTGGCTTGGGAGCGGGGCGGGTCATGATTCTTCTGTGGAACAATTCGGGACAAGCTTGGGGGGCTAAATCTCTGGCGTGTAAATGCTACGAAGGCAACTTTAATAGTCTCAGCATGACATCACCACTCTGACGTTCCGTTAACTTCAACAAAAGATCAGGGGAGAGCGCGAACGCAGTCCCCCACTACCAGAAATTATGCAGTCGAGATTCCCACATTTGGGGAATTCGCAGGGGTCAGCACAACCGGAGGTGCAATGGCTGAGCCTCACCCTGGGTGAACCACCTTCGTGATCATGGTGTCTCCCCTGCCAGGTAAGTATGAGTTGGGCACGTCAGGGATGGGGGAGGCATTCACAGAGAAACCACTCTGGCTCAGGGTGTGCACAATGAATCGTCACAGAGTCCATGCAGATTAAGCTGCCGAGAAGGCGTGGCCTGTACTTTGCTATGCTAAATGAGCAGCACCATGAAGCCGGTGGCCCAGACCAAATAGGGTCTTTGGTTGCTCTTGTGGCGAAAGGCTGAATTTACTCTGGTTTCTCTTCATAACGAACAAGTCTTTCGCCTTTTACTAAAGACTTCCGTGGAGAGTAACACCAAAGAGTTGGATATATTTTTGGCAGGCTTAGCCGTTTGACTGAGCCCTGTACGGTTTGTGCAAAGAAACATAGTTGGTTGCATTACTCATTGGTCTTTGTGTTTTCGTTCTGACTTTGCTTTAAATTTCAGAGTAGCTTTTAACCGAGTTGGCTACTTCAGCTTAGTCTTACTTTTTTGATTGCGTTTGTGTCATTATCCACCCTTAAGACTAGGCTTGGGATAAAGACGGAAACAAAATACATGTCCTCTTGTCATTTTAGTTTATTTTGGTGACCACATGCCAGTGTTCTCTGTATCGTTCCAATTTAGTAGGCTATACTAAAATTGGAACGATACATGACCGCATGCCAGTCTTCTCTGTGGAAACACACAATGCAGATTCAGTTCGCAGTGGCTTTTTGCAAAGCCTGCTTTTCATTTTTATTTCAGTTAACGGACATCTCTTTACACACCTAGCTTTCATTATTCCATTAGTTTTTGTTCATGGTAAGAACCTTGCAAGGAAATAGAAAGCTACAAATCGACCACTCTGTGGGCGGAGTCCTAAGCACCAGCCATTGTAAAATAGTGTAACACCCCGACAAGGAGGGACGGGACCTGAGGGGCGGCCTGCTGGTGCCAACCCCTAGGGGTTATCGCTTCTCGGCCTTTTGGCTAAGATCAAGTGTAGTATCTGTTCTTATCAGTTTAATATCTGATACGTCCTCTATACGCGGACAATATATTAAACGGATTTTTGGAAGTAGGAGTTGAAAAAGGGGCTTGCTCCGTTCTCTCCACGCATTGACCCGGTATTGCAGTGCCGCTGGGAACAGTGCACCCTTCTTGCATTCTGTAGAAATGAAAACCATTGCGGTAGGGGCCTTGGCTTTAAAGTGGCTCTAGATCAGTCTTAAGTAAGCTGGGCCGTGCAGTGCAGTGGTTAAGCTGTCAGGTTTGTAAGCAGAGGACCACTGGTTAGGGAGAGATAAGTTTGGTTCCCGGGGGAGGGGGCTCGTCGCGGCCGGAGGAAGTTTTTTTATCTAAAGTGGGCGTGGCTTAACCCGGGGGTGGGCGTGGCTTGGGAGCGGGGCGGGTCATGATTCTTCTGTGGAACAATTCGGGACAAGCTTGGGGGGCTAAATCTCTGGCGTGTAAATGCTACGAAGGCAACTTTAATAGTCTCAGCATGACATCACCACTCTGACGTTCCGTTAACTTCAACAAAAGATCAGGGGAGAGCGCGAACGCAGTCCCCCACTACCAGAAATTATGCAGTCGAGATTCCCACATTTGGGGAATTCGCAGGGGTCAGCACAACCGGAGGTGCAATGGCTGAGCCTCACCCTGGGTGAACCACCTTCGTGATCATGGTGTCTCCCCTGCCAGGTAAGTATGAGTTGGGCACGTCAGGGATGGGGGAGGCATTCACAGAGAAACCACTCTGGCTCAGGGTGTGCACAATGAATCGTCACAGAGTCCATGCAGATTAAGCTGCCGAGAAGGCGTGGCCTGTACTTTGCTATGCTAAATGAGCAGCACCATGAAGCCGGTGGCCCAGACCAAATAGGGTCTTTGGTTGCTCTTGTGGCGAAAGGCTGAATTTACTCTGGTTTCTCTTCATAACGAACAAGTCTTTCGCCTTTTACTAAAGACTTCCGTGGAGAGTAACACCAAAGAGTTGGATATATTTTTGGCAGGCTTAGCCGTTTGACTGAGCCCTGTACGGTTTGTGCAAAGAAACATAGTTGGTTGCATTACTCATTGGTCTTTGTGTTTTCGTTCTGACTTTGCTTTAAATTTCAGAGTAGCTTTTAACCGAGTTGGCTACTTCAGCTTAGTCTTACTTTTTTGATTGCGTTTGTGTCATTATCCACCCTTAAGACTAGGCTTGGGATAAAGACGGAAACAAAATACATGTCCTCTTGTCATTTTAGTTTATTTTGGTGACCACATGCCAGTGTTCTCTGTATCGTTCCAATTTAGTAGGCTATACTAAAATTGGAACGATACATGACCGCATGCCAGTCTTCTCTGTGGAAACACACAATGCAGATTCAGTTCGCAGTGGCTTTTTGCAAAGCCTGCTTTTCATTTTTATTTCAGTTAACGGACATCTCTTTACACACCTAGCTTTCATTATTCCATTAGTTTTTGTTCATGGTAAGAACCTTGCAAGGAAATAGAAAGCTACAAATCGACCACTCTGTGGGCGGAGTCCTAAGCACCAGCCATTGTAAAATAGTGTAACACCCCGACAAGGAGGGACGGGACCTGAGGGGCGGCCTGCTGGTGCCAACCCCTAGGGGTTATCGCTTCTCGGCCTTTTGGCTAAGATCAAGTGTAGTATCTGTTCTTATCAGTTTAATATCTGATACGTCCTCTATACGGGGACAATATATTAAACGGATTTTTGGAAGTAGGAGTTGAAAAAGGGGCTTGCTCCGTTCTCTCCACGCATTGACCCGGTATTGCAGTGCCGCTGGGAACAGTGCACCCTTCTTGCATTCTGTAGAAATGAAAACCATTGCGGTAGGGGCCTTGGCTTTAAAGTGGCTCTAGATCAGTCTTAAGTAAGCTGGGCCGTGCAGTGCAGTGGTTAAGCTGTCAGGTTTGTAAGCAGAGGACCACTGGTTAGGGAGAGATAAGTTTGGTTCCCGGGGGAGGGGGCTCGTCGCGGCCGGAGGAAGTTTTTTATCTAAAGTGGGCGTGGCTTAACCCGGGGGTGGGCGTGGCTTGGGAGCGGGGCGGGTCATGATTCTTCTGTGGAACAATTCGGGACAAGCTTGGGGGGCTAAATCTCTGGCGTGTAAATGCTACGAAGGCAACTTTAATAGTCTCAGCATGACATCACCACTCTGACGTTCCGTTAACTTCAACAAAAGATCAGGGGAGAGCGCGAACGCAGTCCCCCACTACCAGAAATTATGCAGTCGAGATTCCCACATTTGGGGAATTCGCAGGGGTCAGCACAACCGGAGGTGCAATGGCTGAGCCTCACCCTGGGTGAACCACCTTCGTGATCATGGTGTCTCCCCTGCCAGGTAAGTATGAGTTGGGCACGTCAGGGATGGGGGAGGCATTCACAGAGAAACCACTCTGGCTCAGGGTGTGCACAATGAATCGTCACAGAGTCCATGCAGATTAAGCTGCCGAGAAGGCGTGGCCTGTACTTTGCTATGCTAAATGAGCAGCACCATGAAGCCGGTGGCCCAGACCAAATAGGGTCTTTGGTTGCTCTTGTGGCGAAAGGCTGAATTTACTCTGGTTTCTCTTCATAACGAACAAGTCTTTCGCCTTTTACTAAAGACTTCCGTGGAGAGTAACACCAAAGAGTTGGATATATTTTTGGCAGGCTTAGCCGTTTGACTGAGCCCTGTACGGTTTGTGCAAAGAAACATAGTTGGTTGCATTACTCATTGGTCTTTGTGTTTTCGTTCTGACTTTGCTTTAAATTTCAGAGTAGCTTTTAACCGAGTTGGCTACTTCAGCTTAGTCTTACTTTTTTGATTGCGTTTGTGTCATTATCCACCCTTAAGACTAGGCTTGGGATAAAGACGGAAACAAAATACATGTCCTCTTGTCATTTTAGTTTATTTTGGTGACCACATGCCAGTGTTCTCTGTATCGTTCCAATTTAGTAGGCTATACTAAAATTGGAACGATACATGACCGCATGCCAGTCTTCTCTGTGGAAACACACAATGCAGATTCAGTTCGCAGTGGCTTTTTGCAAAGCCTGCTTTTCATTTTTATTTCAGTTAACGGACATCTCTTTACACACCTAGCTTTCATTATTCCATTAGTTTTTGTTCATGGTAAGAACCTTGCAAGGAAATAGAAAGCTACAAATCGACCACTCTGTGGGCGGAGTCCTAAGCACCAGCCATTGTAAAATAGTGTAACACCCCGACAAGGAGGGACGGGACCTGAGGGGCGGCCTGCTGGTGCCAACCCCTAGGGGTTATCGCTTCTCGGCCTTTTGGCTAAGATCAAGTGTAGTATCTGTTCTTATCAGTTTAATATCTGATACGTCCTCTATACGCGGACAATATATTAAACGGATTTTTGGAAGTAGGAGTTGAAAAAGGGGCTTGCTCCGTTCTCTCCATGCATTGACCCGGTATTGCAGTGCCGCTGGGAACAGTGCACCCTTCTTGCATTCTGTAGAAATGAAAACCATTGCGGTAGGGGCCTTGGCTTTAAAGTGGCTCTAGATCAGTCTTAAGTAAGCTGGGCCGTGCAGTGCAGTGGTTAAGCTGTCAGGTTTGTAAGCAGAGGACCACTGGTTAGGGAGAGATAAGTTTGGTTCCCGGGGGAGGGGGCTCGTCGCGGCCGGAGGAAGTTTTTTATCTAAAGTGGGCGTGGCTTAACCCGGGGGTGGGCGTGGCTTGGGAGCGGGGCGGGTCATGATTCTTCTGTGGAACAATTCGGGACAAGCTTGGGGGGCTAAATCTCTGGCGTGTAAATGCTACGAAGGCAACTTTAATAGTCTCAGCATGACATCACCACTCTGACGTTCCGTTAACTTCAACAAAAGATCAGGGGAGAGCGCGAACGCAGTCCCCCACTACCAGAAATTATGCAGTCGAGATTCCCACATTTGGGGAATTCGCAGGGGTCAGCACAACCGGAGGTGCAATGGCTGAGCCTCACCCTGGGTGAACCACCTTCGTGATCATGGTGTCTCCCCTGCCAGGTAAGTATGAGTTGGGCACGTCAGGGATGGGGGAGGCATTCACAGAGAAACCACTCTGGCTCAGGGTGTGCACAATGAATCGTCACAGAGTCCATGCAGATTAAGCTGCCGAGAAGGCGTGGCCTGTACTTTGCTATGCTAAATGAGCAGCACCATGAAGCCGGTGGCCCAGACCAAATAGGGTCTTTGGTTGCTCTTGTGGCGAAAGGCTGAATTTACTCTGGTTTCTCTTCATAACGAACAAGTCTTTCGCCTTTTACTAAAGACTTCCGTGGAGAGTAACACCAAAGAGTTGGATATATTTTTGGCAGGCTTAGCCGTTTGACTGAGCCCTGTACGGTTTGTGCAAAGAAACATAGTTGGTTGCATTACTCATTGGTCTTTGTGTTTTCGTTCTGACTTTGCTTTAAATTTCAGAGTAGCTTTTAACCGAGTTGGCTACTTCAGCTTAGTCTTACTTTTTTGATTGCGTTTGTGTCATTATCCACCCTTAAGACTAGGCTTGGGATAAAGACGGAAACAAAATACATGTCCTCTTGTCATTTTAGTTTATTTTGGTGACCACATGCCAGTGTTCTCTGTATCGTTCCAATTTAGTAGGCTATACTAAAATTGGAACGATACATGACCGCATGCCAGTCTTCTCTGTGGAAACACACAATGCAGATTCAGTTCGCAGTGGCTTTTTGCAAAGCCTGCTTTTCATTTTTATTTCAGTTAACGGACATCTCTTTACACACCTAGCTTTCATTATTCCATTAGTTTTTGTTCATGGTAAGAACCTTGCAAGGAAATAGAAAGCTACAAATCGACCACTCTGTGGGCGGAGTCCTAAGCACCAGCCATTGTAAAATAGTGTAACACCCCGACAAGGAGGGACGGGACCTGAGGGGCGGCCTGCTGGTGCCAACCCCTAGGGGTTATCGCTTCTCGGCCTTTTGGCTAAGATCAAGTGTAGTATCTGTTCTTATCAGTTTAATATCTGATACGTCCTCTATACGGGGACAATATATTAAACGGATTTTTGGAAGTAGGAGTTGAAAAAGGGGCTTGCTCCGTTCTCTCCACGCATTGACCCGGTATTGCAGTGCCGCTGGGAACAGTGCACCCTTCTTGCATTCTGTAGAAATGAAAACCATTGCGGTAGGGGCCTTGGCTTTAAAGTGGCTCTAGATCAGTCTTAAGTAAGCTGGGCCGTGCAGTGCAGTGGTTAAGCTGTCAGGTTTGTAAGCAGAGGACCACTGGTTAGGGAGAGATAAGTTTGGTTCCCGGGGGAGGGGGCTCGTCGCGGCCGGAGGAAGTTTTTTATCTAAAGTGGGCGTGGCTTAACCCGGGGGTGGGCGTGGCTTGGGAGCGGGGCGGGTCATGATTCTTCTGTGGAACAATTCGGGACAAGCTTGGGGGGCTAAATCTCTGGCGTGTAAATGCTACGAAGGCAACTTTAATAGTCTCAGCATGACATCACCACTCTGACGTTCCGTTAACTTCAACAAAAGATCAGGGGAGAGCGCGAACGCAGTCCCCCACTACCAGAAATTATGCAGTCGAGATTCCCACATTTGGGGAATTCGCAGGGGTCAGCACAACCGGAGGTGCAATGGCTGAGCCTCACCCTGGGTGAACCACCTTCGTGATCATGGTGTCTCCCCTGCCAGGTAAGTATGAGTTGGGCACGTCAGGGATGGGGGAGGCATTCACAGAGAAACCACTCTGGCTCAGGGTGTGCACAATGAATCGTCACAGAGTCCATGCAGATTAAGCTGCCGAGAAGGCGTGGCCTGTACTTTGCTATGCTAAATGAGCAGCACCATGAAGCCGGTGGCCCAGACCAAATAGGGTCTTTGGTTGCTCTTGTGGCGAAAGGCTGAATTTACTCTGGTTTCTCTTCATAACGAACAAGTCTTTCGCCTTTTACTAAAGACTTCCGTGGAGAGTAACACCAAAGAGTTGGATATATTTTTGGCAGGCTTAGCCGTTTGACTGAGCCCTGTACGGTTTGTGCAAAGAAACATAGTTGGTTGCATTACTCATTGGTCTTTGTGTTTTCGTTCTGACTTTGCTTTAAATTTCAGAGTAGCTTTTAACCGAGTTGGCTACTTCAGCTTAGTCTTACTTTTTTGATTGCGTTTGTGTCATTATCCACCCTTAAGACTAGGCTTGGGATAAAGACGGAAACAAAATACATGTCCTCTTGTCATTTTAGTTTATTTTGGTGACCACATGCCAGTGTTCTCTGTATCGTTCCAATTTAGTAGGCTATACTAAAATTGGAACGATACATGACCGCATGCCAGTCTTCTCTGTGGAAACACACAATGCAGATTCAGTTCGCAGTGGCTTTTTGCAAAGCCTGCTTTTCATTTTTATTTCAGTTAACGGACATCTCTTTACACACCTAGCTTTCATTATTCCATTAGTTTTTGTTCATGGTAAGAACCTTGCAAGGAAATAGAAAGCTACAAATCGACCACTCTGTGGGCGGAGTCCTAAGCACCAGCCATTGTAAAATAGTGTAACACCCCGACAAGGAGGGACGGGACCTGAGGGGCGGCCTGCTGGTGCCAACCCCTAGGGGTTATCGCTTCTCGGCCTTTTGGCTAAGATCAAGTGTAGTATCTGTTCTTATCAGTTTAATATCTGATACGTCCTCTATACGCGGACAATATATTAAACGGATTTTTGGAAGTAGGAGTTGAAAAAGGGGCTTGCTCCGTTCTCTCCATGCATTGACCCGGTATTGCAGTGCCGCTGGGAACAGTGCACCCTTCTTGCATTCTGTAGAAATGAAAACCATTGCGGTAGGGGCCTTGGCTTTAAAGTGGCTCTAGATCAGTCTTAAGTAAGCTGGGCCGTGCAGTGCAGTGGTTAAGCTGTCAGGTTTGTAAGCAGAGGACCACTGGTTAGGGAGAGATAAGTTTGGTTCCCGGGGGAGGGGGCTCGTCGCGGCCGGAGGAAGTTTTTTATCTAAAGTGGGCGTGGCTTAACCCGGGGGTGGGCGTGGCTTGGGAGCGGGGCGGGTCATGATTCTTCTGTGGAACAATTCGGGACAAGCTTGGGGGGCTAAATCTCTGGCGTGTAAATGCTACGAAGGCAACTTTAATAGTCTCAGCATGACATCACCACTCTGACGTTCCGTTAACTTCAACAAAAGATCAGGGGAGAGCGCGAACGCAGTCCCCCACTACCAGAAATTATGCAGTCGAGATTCCCACATTTGGGGAATTCGCAGGGGTCAGCACAACCGGAGGTGCAATGGCTGAGCCTCACCCTGGGTGAACCACCTTCGTGATCATGGTGTCTCCCCTGCCAGGTAAGTATGAGTTGGGCACGTCAGGGATGGGGGAGGCATTCACAGAGAAACCACTCTGGCTCAGGGTGTGCACAATGAATCGTCACAGAGTCCATGCAGATTAAGCTGCCGAGAAGGCGTGGCCTGTACTTTGCTATGCTAAATGAGCAGCACCATGAAGCCGGTGGCCCAGACCAAATAGGGTCTTTGGTTGCTCTTGTGGCGAAAGGCTGAATTTACTCTGGTTTCTCTTCATAACGAACAAGTCTTTCGCCTTTTACTAAAGACTTCCGTGGAGAGTAACACCAAAGAGTTGGATATATTTTTGGCAGGCTTAGCCGTTTGACTGAGCCCTGTACGGTTTGTGCAAAGAAACATAGTTGGTTGCATTACTCATTGGTCTTTGTGTTTTCGTTCTGACTTTGCTTTAAATTTCAGAGTAGCTTTTAACCGAGTTGGCTACTTCAGCTTAGTCTTACTTTTTTGATTGCGTTTGTGTCATTATCCACCCTTAAGACTAGGCTTGGGATAAAGACGGAAACAAAATACATGTCCTCTTGTCATTTTAGTTTATTTTGGTGACCACATGCCAGTGTTCTCTGTATCGTTCCAATTTAGTAGGCTATACTAAAATTGGAACGATACATGACCGCATGCCAGTCTTCTCTGTGGAAACACACAATGCAGATTCAGTTCGCAGTGGCTTTTTGCAAAGCCTGCTTTTCATTTTTATTTCAGTTAACGGACATCTCTTTACACACCTAGCTTTCATTATTCCATTAGTTTTTGTTCATGGTAAGAACCTTGCAAGGAAATAGAAAGCTACAAATCGACCACTCTGTGGGCGGAGTCCTAAGCACCAGCCATTGTAAAATAGTGTAACACCCCGACAAGGAGGGACGGGACCTGAGGGGCGGCCTGCTGGTGCCAACCCCTAGGGGTTATCGCTTCTCGGCCTTTTGGCTAAGATCAAGTGTAGTATCTGTTCTTATCAGTTTAATATCTGATACGTCCTCTATACGCGGACAATATATTAAACGGATTTTTGGAAGTAGGAGTTGAAAAAGGGGCTTGCTCCGTTCTCTCCATGCATTGACCCGGTATTGCAGTGCCGCTGGGAACAGTGCACCCTTCTTGCATTCTGTAGAAATGAAAACCATTGCGGTAGGGGCCTTGGCTTTAAAGTGGCTCTAGATCAGTCTTAAGTAAGCTGGGCCGTGCAGTGCAGTGGTTAAGCTGTCAGGTTTGTAAGCAGAGGACCACTGGTTAGGGAGAGATAAGTTTGGTTCCCGGGGGAGGGGGCTCGTCGCGGCCGGAGGAAGTTTTTTATCTAAAGTGGGCGTGGCTTAACCCGGGGGTGGGCGTGGCTTGGGAGCGGGGCGGGTCATGATTCTTCTGTGGAACAATTCGGGACAAGCTTGGGGGGCTAAATCTCTGGCGTGTAAATGCTACGAAGGCAACTTTAATAGTCTCAGCATGACATCACCACTCTGACGTTCCGTTAACTTCAACAAAAGATCAGGGGAGAGCGCGAACGCAGTCCCCCACTACCAGAAATTATGCAGTCGAGATTCCCACATTTGGGGAATTCGCAGGGGTCAGCACAACCGGAGGTGCAATGGCTGAGCCTCACCCTGGGTGAACCACCTTCGTGATCATGGTGTCTCCCCTGCCAGGTAAGTATGAGTTGGGCACGTCAGGGATGGGGGAGGCATTCACAGAGAAACCACTCTGGCTCAGGGTGTGCACAATGAATCGTCACAGAGTCCATGCAGATTAAGCTGCCGAGAAGGCGTGGCCTGTACTTTGCTATGCTAAATGAGCAGCACCATGAAGCCGGTGGCCCAGACCAAATAGGGTCTTTGGTTGCTCTTGTGGCGAAAGGCTGAATTTACTCTGGTTTCTCTTCATAACGAACAAGTCTTTCGCCTTTTACTAAAGACTTCCGTGGAGAGTAACACCAAAGAGTTGGATATATTTTTGGCAGGCTTAGCCGTTTGACTGAGCCCTGTACGGTTTGTGCAAAGAAACATAGTTGGTTGCATTACTCATTGGTCTTTGTGTTTTCGTTCTGACTTTGCTTTAAATTTCAGAGTAGCTTTTAACCGAGTTGGCTACTTCAGCTTAGTCTTACTTTTTTGATTGCGTTTGTGTCATTATCCACCCTTAAGACTAGGCTTGGGATAAAGACGGAAACAAAATACATGTCCTCTTGTCATTTTAGTTTATTTTGGTGACCACATGCCAGTGTTCTCTGTATCGTTCCAATTTAGTAGGCTATACTAAAATTGGAACGATACATGACCGCATGCCAGTCTTCTCTGTGGAAACACACAATGCAGATTCAGTTCGCAGTGGCTTTTTGCAAAGCCTGCTTTTCATTTTTATTTCAGTTAACGGACATCTCTTTACACACCTAGCTTTCATTATTCCATTAGTTTTTGTTCATGGTAAGAACCTTGCAAGGAAATAGAAAGCTACAAATCGACCACTCTGTGGGCGGAGTCCTAAGCACCAGCCATTGTAAAATAGTGTAACACCCCGACAAGGAGGGACGGGACCTGAGGGGCGGCCTGCTGGTGCCAACCCCTAGGGGTTATCGCTTCTCGGCCTTTTGGCTAAGATCAAGTGTAGTATCTGTTCTTATCAGTTTAATATCTGATACGTCCTCTATACGCGGACAATATATTAAACGGATTTTTGGAAGTAGGAGTTGAAAAAGGGGCTTGCTCCGTTCTCTCCATGCATTGACCCGGTATTGCAGTGCCGCTGGGAACAGTGCACCCTTCTTGCATTCTGTAGAAATGAAAACCATTGCGGTAGGGGCCTTGGCTTTAAAGTGGCTCTAGATCAGTCTTAAGTAAGCTGGGCCGTGCAGTGCAGTGGTTAAGCTGTCAGGTTTGTAAGCAGAGGACCACTGGTTAGGGAGAGATAAGTTTGGTTCCCGGGGGAGGGGGCTCGTCGCGGCCGGAGGAAGTTTTTTATCTAAAGTGGGCGTGGCTTAACCCGGGGGTGGGCGTGGCTTGGGAGCGGGGCGGGTCATGATTCTTCTGTGGAACAATTCGGGACAAGCTTGGGGGGCTAAATCTCTGGCGTGTAAATGCTACGAAGGCAACTTTAATAGTCTCAGCATGACATCACCACTCTGACGTTCCGTTAACTTCAACAAAAGATCAGGGGAGAGCGCGAACGCAGTCCCCCACTACCAGAAATTATGCAGTCGAGATTCCCACATTTGGGGAATTCGCAGGGGTCAGCACAACCGGAGGTGCAATGGCTGAGCCTCACCCTGGGTGAACCACCTTCGTGATCATGGTGTCTCCCCTGCCAGGTAAGTATGAGTTGGGCACGTCAGGGATGGGGGAGGCATTCACAGAGAAACCACTCTGGCTCAGGGTGTGCACAATGAATCGTCACAGAGTCCATGCAGATTAAGCTGCCGAGAAGGCGTGGCCTGTACTTTGCTATGCTAAATGAGCAGCACCATGAAGCCGGTGGCCCAGACCAAATAGGGTCTTTGGTTGCTCTTGTGGCGAAAGGCTGAATTTACTCTGGTTTCTCTTCATAACGAACAAGTCTTTCGCCTTTTACTAAAGACTTCCGTGGAGAGTAACACCAAAGAGTTGGATATATTTTTGGCAGGCTTAGCCGTTTGACTGAGCCCTGTACGGTTTGTGCAAAGAAACATAGTTGGTTGCATTACTCATTGGTCTTTGTGTTTTCGTTCTGACTTTGCTTTAAATTTCAGAGTAGCTTTTAACCGAGTTGGCTACTTCAGCTTAGTCTTACTTTTTTGATTGCGTTTGTGTCATTATCCACCCTTAAGACTAGGCTTGGGATAAAGACGGAAACAAAATACATGTCCTCTTGTCATTTTAGTTTATTTTGGTGACCACATGCCAGTGTTCTCTGTATCGTTCCAATTTAGTAGGCTATACTAAAATTGGAACGATACATGACCGCATGCCAGTCTTCTCTGTGGAAACACACAATGCAGATTCAGTTCGCAGTGGCTTTTTGCAAAGCCTGCTTTTCATTTTTATTTCAGTTAACGGACATCTCTTTACACACCTAGCTTTCATTATTCCATTAGTTTTTGTTCATGGTAAGAACCTTGCAAGGAAATAGAAAGCTACAAATCGACCACTCTGTGGGCGGAGTCCTAAGCACCAGCCATTGTAAAATAGTGTAACACCCCGACAAGGAGGGACGGGACCTGAGGGGCGGCCTGCTGGTGCCAACCCCTAGGGGTTATCGCTTCTCGGCCTTTTGGCTAAGATCAAGTGTAGTATCTGTTCTTATCAGTTTAATATCTGATACGTCCTCTATACGCGGACAATATATTAAACGGATTTTTGGAAGTAGGAGTTGAAAAAGGGGCTTGCTCCGTTCTCTCCATGCATTGACCCGGTATTGCAGTGCCGCTGGGAACAGTGCACCCTTCTTGCATTCTGTAGAAATGAAAACCATTGCGGTAGGGGCCTTGGCTTTAAAGTGGCTCTAGATCAGTCTTAAGTAAGCTGGGCCGTGCAGTGCAGTGGTTAAGCTGTCAGGTTTGTAAGCAGAGGACCACTGGTTAGGGAGAGATAAGTTTGGTTCCCGGGGGAGGGGGCTCGTCGCGGCCGGAGGAAGTTTTTTATCTAAAGTGGGCGTGGCTTAACCCGGGGGTGGGCGTGGCTTGGGAGCGGGGCGGGTCATGATTCTTCTGTGGAACAATTCGGGACAAGCTTGGGGGGCTAAATCTCTGGCGTGTAAATGCTACGAAGGCAACTTTAATAGTCTCAGCATGACATCACCACTCTGACGTTCCGTTAACTTCAACAAAAGATCAGGGGAGAGCGCGAACGCAGTCCCCCACTACCAGAAATTATGCAGTCGAGATTCCCACATTTGGGGAATTCGCAGGGGTCAGCACAACCGGAGGTGCAATGGCTGAGCCTCACCCTGGGTGAACCACCTTCGTGATCATGGTGTCTCCCCTGCCAGGTAAGTATGAGTTGGGCACGTCAGGGATGGGGGAGGCATTCACAGAGAAACCACTCTGGCTCAGGGTGTGCACAATGAATCGTCACAGAGTCCATGCAGATTAAGCTGCCGAGAAGGCGTGGCCTGTACTTTGCTATGCTAAATGAGCAGCACCATGAAGCCGGTGGCCCAGACCAAATAGGGTCTTTGGTTGCTCTTGTGGCGAAAGGCTGAATTTACTCTGGTTTCTCTTCATAACGAACAAGTCTTTCGCCTTTTACTAAAGACTTCCGTGGAGAGTAACACCAAAGAGTTGGATATATTTTTGGCAGGCTTAGCCGTTTGACTGAGCCCTGTACGGTTTGTGCAAAGAAACATAGTTGGTTGCATTACTCATTGGTCTTTGTGTTTTCGTTCTGACTTTGCTTTAAATTTCAGAGTAGCTTTTAACCGAGTTGGCTACTTCAGCTTAGTCTTACTTTTTTGATTGCGTTTGTGTCATTATCCACCCTTAAGACTAGGCTTGGGATAAAGACGGAAACAAAATACATGTCCTCTTGTCATTTTAGTTTATTTTGGTGACCACATGCCAGTGTTCTCTGTATCGTTCCAATTTAGTAGGCTATACTAAAATTGGAACGATACATGACCGCATGCCAGTCTTCTCTGTGGAAACACACAATGCAGATTCAGTTCGCAGTGGCTTTTTGCAAAGCCTGCTTTTCATTTTTATTTCAGTTAACGGACATCTCTTTACACACCTAGCTTTCATTATTCCATTAGTTTTTGTTCATGGTAAGAACCTTGCAAGGAAATAGAAAGCTACAAATCGACCACTCTGTGGGCGGAGTCCTAAGCACCAGCCATTGTAAAATAGTGTAACACCCCGACAAGGAGGGACGGGACCTGAGGGGCGGCCTGCTGGTGCCAACCCCTAGGGGTTATCGCTTCTCGGCCTTTTGGCTAAGATCAAGTGTAGTATCTGTTCTTATCAGTTTAATATCTGATACGTCCTCTATACGCGGACAATATATTAAACGGATTTTTGGAAGTAGGAGTTGAAAAAGGGGCTTGCTCCGTTCTCTCCATGCATTGACCCGGTATTGCAGTGCCGCTGGGAACAGTGCACCCTTCTTGCATTCTGTAGAAATGAAAACCATTGCGGTAGGGGCCTTGGCTTTAAAGTGGCTCTAGATCAGTCTTAAGTAAGCTGGGCCGTGCAGTGCAGTGGTTAAGCTGTCAGGTTTGTAAGCAGAGGACCACTGGTTAGGGAGAGATAAGTTTGGTTCCCGGGGGAGGGGGCTCGTCGCTGGCCGGAGGAAGTTTTTTATCTAAAGTGGGCGTGGCTTAACCCGGGGGTGGGCGTGGCTTGGGAGCGGGGCGGGTCATGATTCTTCTGTGGAACAATTCGGGACAAGCTTGGGGGGCTAAATCTCTGGCGTGTAAATGCTACGAAGGCAACTTTAATAGTCTCAGCATGACATCACCACTCTGACGTTCCGTTAACTTCAACAAAAGATCAGGGGAGAGCGCGAACGCAGTCCCCCACTACCAGAAATTATGCAGTCGAGATTCCCACATTTGGGGAATTCGCAGGGGTCAGCACAACCGGAGGTGCAATGGCTGAGCCTCACCCTGGGTGAACCACCTTCGTGATCATGGTGTCTCCCCTGCCAGGTAAGTATGAGTTGGGCACGTCAGGGATGGGGGAGGCATTCACAGAGAAACCACTCTGGCTCAGGGTGTGCACAATGAATCGTCACAGAGTCCATGCAGATTAAGCTGCCGAGAAGGCGTGGCCTGTACTTTGCTATGCTAAATGAGCAGCACCATGAAGCCGGTGGCCCAGACCAAATAGGGTCTTTGGTTGCTCTTGTGGCGAAAGGCTGAATTTACTCTGGTTTCTCTTCATAACGAACAAGTCTTTCGCCTTTTACTAAAGACTTCCGTGGAGAGTAACACCAAAGAGTTGGATATATTTTTGGCAGGCTTAGCCGTTTGACTGAGCCCTGTACGGTTTGTGCAAAGAAACATAGTTGGTTGCATTACTCATTGGTCTTTGTGTTTTCGTTCTGACTTTGCTTTAAATTTCAGAGTAGCTTTTAACCGAGTTGGCTACTTCAGCTTAGTCTTACTTTTTTGATTGCGTTTGTGTCATTATCCACCCTTAAGACTAGGCTTGGGATAAAGACGGAAACAAAATACATGTCCTCTTGTCATTTTAGTTTATTTTGGTGACCACATGCCAGTGTTCTCTGTATCGTTCCAATTTAGTAGGCTATACTAAAATTGGAACGATACATGACCGCATGCCAGTCTTCTCTGTGGAAACACACAATGCAGATTCAGTTCGCAGTGGCTTTTTGCAAAGCCTGCTTTTCATTTTTATTTCAGTTAACGGACATCTCTTTACACACCTAGCTTTCATTATTCCATTAGTTTTTGTTCATGGTAAGAACCTTGCAAGGAAATAGAAAGCTACAAATCGACCACTCTGTGGGCGGAGTCCTAAGCACCAGCCATTGTAAAATAGTGTAACACCCCGACAAGGAGGGACGGGACCTGAGGGGCGGCCTGCTGGTGCCAACCCCTAGGGGTTATCGCTTCTCGGCCTTTTGGCTAAGATCAAGTGTAGTATCTGTTCTTATCAGTTTAATATCTGATACGTCCTCTATACGCGGACAATATATTAAACGGATTTTTGGAAGTAGGAGTTGAAAAAGGGGCTTGCTCCGTTCTCTCCATGCATTGACCCGGTATTGCAGTGCCGCTGGGAACAGTGCACCCTTCTTGCATTCTGTAGAAATGAAAACCATTGCGGTAGGGGCCTTGGCTTTAAAGTGGCTCTAGATCAGTCTTAAGTAAGCTGGGCCGTGCAGTGCAGTGGTTAAGCTGTCAGGTTTGTAAGCAGAGGACCACTGGTTAGGGAGAGATAAGTTTGGTTCCCGGGGGAGGGGGCTCGTCGCGGCCGGAGGAAGTTTTTTATCTAAAGTGGGCGTGGCTTAACCCGGGGGTGGGCGTGGCTTGGGAGCGGGGCGGGTCATGATTCTTCTGTGGAACAATTCGGGACAAGCTTGGGGGGCTAAATCTCTGGCGTGTAAATGCTACGAAGGCAACTTTAATAGTCTCAGCATGACATCACCACTCTGACGTTCCGTTAACTTCAACAAAAGATCAGGGGAGAGCGCGAACGCAGTCCCCCACTACCAGAAATTATGCAGTCGAGATTCCCACATTTGGGGAATTCGCAGGGGTCAGCACAACCGGAGGTGCAATGGCTGAGCCTCACCCTGGGTGAACCACCTTCGTGATCATGGTGTCTCCCCTGCCAGGTAAGTATGAGTTGGGCACGTCAGGGATGGGGGAGGCATTCACAGAGAAACCACTCTGGCTCAGGGTGTGCACAATGAATCGTCACAGAGTCCATGCAGATTAAGCTGCCGAGAAGGCGTGGCCTGTACTTTGCTATGCTAAATGAGCAGCACCATGAAGCCGGTGGCCCAGACCAAATAGGGTCTTTGGTTGCTCTTGTGGCGAAAGGCTGAATTTACTCTGGTTTCTCTTCATAACGAACAAGTCTTTCGCCTTTTACTAAAGACTTCCGTGGAGAGTAACACCAAAGAGTTGGATATATTTTTGGCAGGCTTAGCCGTTTGACTGAGCCCTGTACGGTTTGTGCAAAGAAACATAGTTGGTTGCATTACTCATTGGTCTTTGTGTTTTCGTTCTGACTTTGCTTTAAATTTCAGAGTAGCTTTTAACCGAGTTGGCTACTTCAGCTTAGTCTTACTTTTTTGATTGCGTTTGTGTCATTATCCACCCTTAAGACTAGGCTTGGGATAAAGACGGAAACAAAATACATGTCCTCTTGTCATTTTAGTTTATTTTGGTGACCACATGCCAGTGTTCTCTGTATCGTTCCAATTTAGTAGGCTATACTAAAATTGGAACGATACATGACCGCATGCCAGTCTTCTCTGTGGAAACACACAATGCAGATTCAGTTCGCAGTGGCTTTTTGCAAAGCCTGCTTTTCATTTTTATTTCAGTTAACGGACATCTCTTTACACACCTAGCTTTCATTATTCCATTAGTTTTTGTTCATGGTAAGAACCTTGCAAGGAAATAGAAAGCTACAAATCGACCACTCTGTGGGCGGAGTCCTAAGCACCAGCCATTGTAAAATAGTGTAACACCCCGACAAGGAGGGACGGGACCTGAGGGGCGGCCTGCTGGTGCCAACCCCTAGGGGTTATCGCTTCTCGGCCTTTTGGCTAAGATCAAGTGTAGTATCTGTTCTTATCAGTTTAATATCTGATACGTCCTCTATACGCGGACAATATATTAAACGGATTTTTGGAAGTAGGAGTTGAAAAAGGGGCTTGCTCCGTTCTCTCCATGCATTGACCCGGTATTGCAGTGCCGCTGGGAACAGTGCACCCTTCTTGCATTCTGTAGAAATGAAAACCATTGCGGTAGGGGCCTTGGCTTTAAAGTGGCTCTAGATCAGTCTTAAGTAAGCTGGGCCGTGCAGTGCAGTGGTTAAGCTGTCAGGTTTGTAAGCAGAGGACCACTGGTTAGGGAGAGATAAGTTTGGTTCCCGGGGGAGGGGGCTCGTCGCGGCCGGAGGAAGTTTTTTATCTAAAGTGGGCGTGGCTTAACCCGGGGGTGGGCGTGGCTTGGGAGCGGGGCGGGTCATGATTCTTCTGTGGAACAATTCGGGACAAGCTTGGGGGGCTAAATCTCTGGCGTGTAAATGCTACGAAGGCAACTTTAATAGTCTCAGCATGACATCACCACTCTGACGTTCCGTTAACTTCAACAAAAGATCAGGGGAGAGCTGCGAACGCAGTCCCCCACTACCAGAAATTATGCAGTCGAGATTCCCACATTTGGGGAATTCGCAGGGGTCAGCACAACCGGAGGTGCAATGGCTGAGCCTCACCCTGGGTGAACCACCTTCGTGATCATGGTGTCTCCCCTGCCAGGTAAGTATGAGTTGGGCACGTCAGGGATGGGGGAGGCATTCACAGAGAAACCACTCTGGCTCAGGGTGTGCACAATGAATCGTCACAGAGTCCATGCAGATTAAGCTGCCGAGAAGGCGTGGCCTGTACTTTGCTATGCTAAATGAGCAGCACCATGAAGCCGGTGGCCCAGACCAAATAGGGTCTTTGGTTGCTCTTGTGGCGAAAGGCTGAATTTACTCTGGTTTCTCTTCATAACGAACAAGTCTTTCGCCTTTTACTAAAGACTTCCGTGGAGAGTAACACCAAAGAGTTGGATATATTTTTGGCAGGCTTAGCCGTTTGACTGAGCCCTGTACGGTTTGTGCAAAGAAACATAGTTGGTTGCATTACTCATTGGTCTTTGTGTTTTCGTTCTGACTTTGCTTTAAATTTCAGAGTAGCTTTTAACCGAGTTGGCTACTTCAGCTTAGTCTTACTTTTTTGATTGCGTTTGTGTCATTATCCACCCTTAAGACTAGGCTTGGGATAAAGACGGAAACAAAATACATGTCCTCTTGTCATTTTAGTTTATTTTGGTGACCACATGCCAGTGTTCTCTGTATCGTTCCAATTTAGTAGGCTATACTAAAATTGGAACGATACATGACCGCATGCCAGTCTTCTCTGTGGAAACACACAATGCAGATTCAGTTCGCAGTGGCTTTTTGCAAAGCCTGCTTTTCATTTTTATTTCAGTTAACGGACATCTCTTTACACACCTAGCTTTCATTATTCCATTAGTTTTTGTTCATGGTAAGAACCTTGCAAGGAAATAGAAAGCTACAAATCGACCACTCTGTGGGCGGAGTCCTAAGCACCAGCCATTGTAAAATAGTGTAACACCCCGACAAGGAGGGACGGGACCTGAGGGGCGGCCTGCTGGTGCCAACCCCTAGGGGTTATCGCTTCTCGGCCTTTTGGCTAAGATCAAGTGTAGTATCTGTTCTTATCAGTTTAATATCTGATACGTCCTCTATACGCGGACAATATATTAAACGGATTTTTGGAAGTAGGAGTTGAAAAAGGGGCTTGCTCCGTTCTCTCCATGCATTGACCCGGTATTGCAGTGCCGCTGGGAACAGTGCACCCTTCTTGCATTCTGTAGAAATGAAAACCATTGCGGTAGGGGCCTTGGCTTTAAAGTGGCTCTAGATCAGTCTTAAGTAAGCTGGGCCGTGCAGTGCAGTGGTTAAGCTGTCAGGTTTGTAAGCAGAGGACCACTGGTTAGGGAGAGATAAGTTTGGTTCCCGGGGGAGGGGGCTCGTCGCGGCCGGAGGAAGTTTTTTATCTAAAGTGGGCGTGGCTTAACCCGGGGGTGGGCGTGGCTTGGGAGCGGGGCGGGTCATGATTCTTCTGTGGAACAATTCGGGACAAGCTTGGGGGGCTAAATCTCTGGCGTGTAAATGCTACGAAGGCAACTTTAATAGTCTCAGCATGACATCACCACTCTGACGTTCCGTTAACTTCAACAAAAGATCAGGGGAGAGCGCGAACGCAGTCCCCCACTACCAGAAATTATGCAGTCGAGATTCCCACATTTGGGGAATTCGCAGGGGTCAGCACAACCGGAGGTGCAATGGCTGAGCCTCACCCTGGGTGAACCACCTTCGTGATCATGGTGTCTCCCCTGCCAGGTAAGTATGAGTTGGGCACGTCAGGGATGGGGGAGGCATTCACAGAGAAACCACTCTGGCTCAGGGTGTGCACAATGAATCGTCACAGAGTCCATGCAGATTAAGCTGCCGAGAAGGCGTGGCCTGTACTTTGCTATGCTAAATGAGCAGCACCATGAAGCCGGTGGCCCAGACCAAATAGGGTCTTTGGTTGCTCTTGTGGCGAAAGGCTGAATTTACTCTGGTTTCTCTTCATAACGAACAAGTCTTTCGCCTTTTACTAAAGACTTCCGTGGAGAGTAACACCAAAGAGTTGGATATATTTTTGGCAGGCTTAGCCGTTTGACTGAGCCCTGTACGGTTTGTGCAAAGAAACATAGTTGGTTGCATTACTCATTGGTCTTTGTGTTTTCGTTCTGACTTTGCTTTAAATTTCAGAGTAGCTTTTAACCGAGTTGGCTACTTCAGCTTAGTCTTACTTTTTTGATTGCGTTTGTGTCATTATCCACCCTTAAGACTAGGCTTGGGATAAAGACGGAAACAAAATACATGTCCTCTTGTCATTTTAGTTTATTTTGGTGACCACATGCCAGTGTTCTCTGTATCGTTCCAATTTAGTAGGCTATACTAAAATTGGAACGATACATGACCGCATGCCAGTCTTCTCTGTGGAAACACACAATGCAGATTCAGTTCGCAGTGGCTTTTTGCAAAGCCTGCTTTTCATTTTTATTTCAGTTAACGGACATCTCTTTACACACCTAGCTTTCATTATTCCATTAGTTTTTGTTCATGGTAAGAACCTTGCAAGGAAATAGAAAGCTACAAATCGACCACTCTGTGGGCGGAGTCCTAAGCACCAGCCATTGTAAAATAGTGTAACACCCCGACAAGGAGGGACGGGACCTGAGGGGCGGCCTGCTGGTGCCAACCCCTAGGGGTTATCGCTTCTCGGCCTTTTGGCTAAGATCAAGTGTAGTATCTGTTCTTATCAGTTTAATATCTGATACGTCCTCTATACGCGGACAATATATTAAACGGATTTTTGGAAGTAGGAGTTGAAAAAGGGGCTTGCTCCGTTCTCTCCATGCATTGACCCGGTATTGCAGTGCCGCTGGGAACAGTGCACCCTTCTTGCATTCTGTAGAAATGAAAACCATTGCGGTAGGGGCCTTGGCTTTAAAGTGGCTCTAGATCAGTCTTAAGTAAGCTGGGCCGTGCAGTGCAGTGGTTAAGCTGTCAGGTTTGTAAGCAGAGGACCACTGGTTAGGGAGAGATAAGTTTGGTTCCCGGGGGAGGGGGCTCGTCGCGGCCGGAGGAAGTTTTTTATCTAAAGTGGGCGTGGCTTAACCCGGGGGTGGGCGTGGCTTGGGAGCGGGGCGGGTCATGATTCTTCTGTGGAACAATTCGGGACAAGCTTGGGGGGCTAAATCTCTGGCGTGTAAATGCTACGAAGGCAACTTTAATAGTCTCAGCATGACATCACCACTCTGACGTTCCGTTAACTTCAACAAAAGATCAGGGGAGAGCGCGAACGCAGTCCCCCACTACCAGAAATTATGCAGTCGAGATTCCCACATTTGGGGAATTCGCAGGGGTCAGCACAACCGGAGGTGCAATGGCTGAGCCTCACCCTGGGTGAACCACCTTCGTGATCATGGTGTCTCCCCTGCCAGGTAAGTATGAGTTGGGCACGTCAGGGATGGGGGAGGCATTCACAGAGAAACCACTCTGGCTCAGGGTGTGCACAATGAATCGTCACAGAGTCCATGCAGATTAAGCTGCCGAGAAGGCGTGGCCTGTACTTTGCTATGCTAAATGAGCAGCACCATGAAGCCGGTGGCCCAGACCAAATAGGGTCTTTGGTTGCTCTTGTGGCGAAAGGCTGAATTTACTCTGGTTTCTCTTCATAACGAACAAGTCTTTCGCCTTTTACTAAAGACTTCCGTGGAGAGTAACACCAAAGAGTTGGATATATTTTTGGCAGGCTTAGCCGTTTGACTGAGCCCTGTACGGTTTGTGCAAAGAAACATAGTTGGTTGCATTACTCATTGGTCTTTGTGTTTTCGTTCTGACTTTGCTTTAAATTTCAGAGTAGCTTTTAACCGAGTTGGCTACTTCAGCTTAGTCTTACTTTTTTGATTGCGTTTGTGTCATTATCCACCCTTAAGACTAGGCTTGGGATAAAGACGGAAACAAAATACATGTCCTCTTGTCATTTTAGTTTATTTTGGTGACCACATGCCAGTGTTCTCTGTATCGTTCCAATTTAGTAGGCTATACTAAAATTGGAACGATACATGACCGCATGCCAGTCTTCTCTGTGGAAACACACAATGCAGATTCAGTTCGCAGTGGCTTTTTGCAAAGCCTGCTTTTCATTTTTATTTCAGTTAACGGACATCTCTTTACACACCTAGCTTTCATTATTCCATTAGTTTTTGTTCATGGTAAGAACCTTGCAAGGAAATAGAAAGCTACAAATCGACCACTCTGTGGGCGGAGTCCTAAGCACCAGCCATTGTAAAATAGTGTAACACCCCGACAAGGAGGGACGGGACCTGAGGGGCGGCCTGCTGGTGCCAACCCCTAGGGGTTATCGCTTCTCGGCCTTTTGGCTAAGATCAAGTGTAGTATCTGTTCTTATCAGTTTAATATCTGATACGTCCTCTATACGCGGACAATATATTAAACGGATTTTTGGAAGTAGGAGTTGAAAAAGGGGCTTGCTCCGTTCTCTCCATGCATTGACCCGGTATTGCAGTGCCGCTGGGAACAGTGCACCCTTCTTGCATTCTGTAGAAATGAAAACCATTGCGGTAGGGGCCTTGGCTTTAAAGTGGCTCTAGATCAGTCTTAAGTAAGCTGGGCCGTGCAGTGCAGTGGTTAAGCTGTCAGGTTTGTAAGCAGAGGACCACTGGTTAGGGAGAGATAAGTTTGGTTCCCGGGGGAGGGGGCTCGTCGCGGCCGGAGGAAGTTTTTTATCTAAAGTGGGCGTGGCTTAACCCGGGGGTGGGCGTGGCTTGGGAGCGGGGCGGGTCATGATTCTTCTGTGGAACAATTCGGGACAAGCTTGGGGGGCTAAATCTCTGGCGTGTAAATGCTACGAAGGCAACTTTAATAGTCTCAGCATGACATCACCACTCTGACGTTCCGTTAACTTCAACAAAAGATCAGGGGAGAGCGCGAACGCAGTCCCCCACTACCAGAAATTATGCAGTCGAGATTCCCACATTTGGGGAATTCGCAGGGGTCAGCACAACCGGAGGTGCAATGGCTGAGCCTCACCCTGGGTGAACCACCTTCGTGATCATGGTGTCTCCCCTGCCAGGTAAGTATGAGTTGGGCACGTCAGGGATGGGGGAGGCATTCACAGAGAAACCACTCTGGCTCAGGGTGTGCACAATGAATCGTCACAGAGTCCATGCAGATTAAGCTGCCGAGAAGGCGTGGCCTGTACTTTGCTATGCTAAATGAGCAGCACCATGAAGCCGGTGGCCCAGACCAAATAGGGTCTTTGGTTGCTCTTGTGGCGAAAGGCTGAATTTACTCTGGTTTCTCTTCATAACGAACAAGTCTTTCGCCTTTTACTAAAGACTTCCGTGGAGAGTAACACCAAAGAGTTGGATATATTTTTGGCAGGCTTAGCCGTTTGACTGAGCCCTGTACGGTTTGTGCAAAGAAACATAGTTGGTTGCATTACTCATTGGTCTTTGTGTTTTCGTTCTGACTTTGCTTTAAATTTCAGAGTAGCTTTTAACCGAGTTGGCTACTTCAGCTTAGTCTTACTTTTTTGATTGCGTTTGTGTCATTATCCACCCTTAAGACTAGGCTTGGGATAAAGACGGAAACAAAATACATGTCCTCTTGTCATTTTAGTTTATTTTGGTGACCACATGCCAGTGTTCTCTGTATCGTTCCAATTTAGTAGGCTATACTAAAATTGGAACGATACATGACCGCATGCCAGTCTTCTCTGTGGAAACACACAATGCAGATTCAGTTCGCAGTGGCTTTTTGCAAAGCCTGCTTTTCATTTTTATTTCAGTTAACGGACATCTCTTTACACACCTAGCTTTCATTATTCCATTAGTTTTTGTTCATGGTAAGAACCTTGCAAGGAAATAGAAAGCTACAAATCGACCACTCTGTGGGCGGAGTCCTAAGCACCAGCCATTGTAAAATAGTGTAACACCCCGACAAGGAGGGACGGGACCTGAGGGGCGGCCTGCTGGTGCCAACCCCTAGGGGTTATCGCTTCTCGGCCTTTTGGCTAAGATCAAGTGTAGTATCTGTTCTTATCAGTTTAATATCTGATACGTCCTCTATACGCGGACAATATATTAAACGGATTTTTGGAAGTAGGAGTTGAAAAAGGGGCTTGCTCCGTTCTCTCCATGCATTGACCCGGTATTGCAGTGCCGCTGGGAACAGTGCACCCTTCTTGCATTCTGTAGAAATGAAAACCATTGCGGTAGGGGCCTTGGCTTTAAAGTGGCTCTAGATCAGTCTTAAGTAAGCTGGGCCGTGCAGTGCAGTGGTTAAGCTGTCAGGTTTGTAAGCAGAGGACCACTGGTTAGGGAGAGATAAGTTTGGTTCCCGGGGGAGGGGGCTCGTCGCGGCCGGAGGAAGTTTTTTATCTAAAGTGGGCGTGGCTTAACCCGGGGGTGGGCGTGGCTTGGGAGCGGGGCGGGTCATGATTCTTCTGTGGAACAATTCGGGACAAGCTTGGGGGGCTAAATCTCTGGCGTGTAAATGCTACGAAGGCAACTTTAATAGTCTCAGCATGACATCACCACTCTGACGTTCCGTTAACTTCAACAAAAGATCAGGGGAGAGCGCGAACGCAGTCCCCCACTACCAGAAATTATGCAGTCGAGATTCCCACATTTGGGGAATTCGCAGGGGTCAGCACAACCGGAGGTGCAATGGCTGAGCCTCACCCTGGGTGAACCACCTTCGTGATCATGGTGTCTCCCCTGCCAGGTAAGTATGAGTTGGGCACGTCAGGGATGGGGGAGGCATTCACAGAGAAACCACTCTGGCTCAGGGTGTGCACAATGAATCGTCACAGAGTCCATGCAGATTAAGCTGCCGAGAAGGCGTGGCCTGTACTTTGCTATGCTAAATGAGCAGCACCATGAAGCCGGTGGCCCAGACCAAATAGGGTCTTTGGTTGCTCTTGTGGCGAAAGGCTGAATTTACTCTGGTTTCTCTTCATAACGAACAAGTCTTTCGCCTTTTACTAAAGACTTCCGTGGAGAGTAACACCAAAGAGTTGGATATATTTTTGGCAGGCTTAGCCGTTTGACTGAGCCCTGTACGGTTTGTGCAAAGAAACATAGTTGGTTGCATTACTCATTGGTCTTTGTGTTTTCGTTCTGACTTTGCTTTAAATTTCAGAGTAGCTTTTAACCGAGTTGGCTACTTCAGCTTAGTCTTACTTTTTTGATTGCGTTTGTGTCATTATCCACCCTTAAGACTAGGCTTGGGATAAAGACGGAAACAAAATACATGTCCTCTTGTCATTTTAGTTTATTTTGGTGACCACATGCCAGTGTTCTCTGTATCGTTCCAATTTAGTAGGCTATACTAAAATTGGAACGATACATGACCGCATGCCAGTCTTCTCTGTGGAAACACACAATGCAGATTCAGTTCGCAGTGGCTTTTTGCAAAGCCTGCTTTTCATTTTTATTTCAGTTAACGGACATCTCTTTACACACCTAGCTTTCATTATTCCATTAGTTTTTGTTCATGGTAAGAACCTTGCAAGGAAATAGAAAGCTACAAATCGACCACTCTGTGGGCGGAGTCCTAAGCACCAGCCATTGTAAAATAGTGTAACACCCCGACAAGGAGGGACGGGACCTGAGGGGCGGCCTGCTGGTGCCAACCCCTAGGGGTTATCGCTTCTCGGCCTTTTGGCTAAGATCAAGTGTAGTATCTGTTCTTATCAGTTTAATATCTGATACGTCCTCTATACGCGGACAATATATTAAACGGATTTTTGGAAGTAGGAGTTGAAAAAGGGGCTTGCTCCGTTCTCTCCATGCATTGACCCGGTATTGCAGTGCCGCTGGGAACAGTGCACCCTTCTTGCATTCTGTAGAAATGAAAACCATTGCGGTAGGGGCCTTGGCTTTAAAGTGGCTCTAGATCAGTCTTAAGTAAGCTGGGCCGTGCAGTGCAGTGGTTAAGCTGTCAGGTTTGTAAGCAGAGGACCACTGGTTAGGGAGAGATAAGTTTGGTTCCCGGGGGAGGGGGCTCGTCGCGGCCGGAGGAAGTTTTTTATCTAAAGTGGGCGTGGCTTAACCCGGGGGTGGGCGTGGCTTGGGAGCGGGGCGGGTCATGATTCTTCTGTGGAACAATTCGGGACAAGCTTGGGGGGCTAAATCTCTGGCGTGTAAATGCTACGAAGGCAACTTTAATAGTCTCAGCATGACATCACCACTCTGACGTTCCGTTAACTTCAACAAAAGATCAGGGGAGAGCGCGAACGCAGTCCCCCACTACCAGAAATTATGCAGTCGAGATTCCCACATTTGGGGAATTCGCAGGGGTCAGCACAACCGGAGGTGCAATGGCTGAGCCTCACCCTGGGTGAACCACCTTCGTGATCATGGTGTCTCCCCTGCCAGGTAAGTATGAGTTGGGCACGTCAGGGATGGGGGAGGCATTCACAGAGAAACCACTCTGGCTCAGGGTGTGCACAATGAATCGTCACAGAGTCCATGCAGATTAAGCTGCCGAGAAGGCGTGGCCTGTACTTTGCTATGCTAAATGAGCAGCACCATGAAGCCGGTGGCCCAGACCAAATAGGGTCTTTGGTTGCTCTTGTGGCGAAAGGCTGAATTTACTCTGGTTTCTCTTCATAACGAACAAGTCTTTCGCCTTTTACTAAAGACTTCCGTGGAGAGTAACACCAAAGAGTTGGATATATTTTTGGCAGGCTTAGCCGTTTGACTGAGCCCTGTACGGTTTGTGCAAAGAAACATAGTTGGTTGCATTACTCATTGGTCTTTGTGTTTTCGTTCTGACTTTGCTTTAAATTTCAGAGTAGCTTTTAACCGAGTTGGCTACTTCAGCTTAGTCTTACTTTTTTGATTGCGTTTGTGTCATTATCCACCCTTAAGACTAGGCTTGGGATAAAGACGGAAACAAAATACATGTCCTCTTGTCATTTTAGTTTATTTTGGTGACCACATGCCAGTGTTCTCTGTATCGTTCCAATTTAGTAGGCTATACTAAAATTGGAACGATACATGACCGCATGCCAGTCTTCTCTGTGGAAACACACAATGCAGATTCAGTTCGCAGTGGCTTTTTGCAAAGCCTGCTTTTCATTTTTATTTCAGTTAACGGACATCTCTTTACACACCTAGCTTTCATTATTCCATTAGTTTTTGTTCATGGTAAGAACCTTGCAAGGAAATAGAAAGCTACAAATCGACCACTCTGTGGGCGGAGTCCTAAGCACCAGCCATTGTAAAATAGTGTAACACCCCGACAAGGAGGGACGGGACCTGAGGGGCGGCCTGCTGGTGCCAACCCCTAGGGGTTATCGCTTCTCGGCCTTTTGGCTAAGATCAAGTGTAGTATCTGTTCTTATCAGTTTAATATCTGATACGTCCTCTATACGCGGACAATATATTAAACGGATTTTTGGAAGTAGGAGTTGAAAAAGGGGCTTGCTCCGTTCTCTCCATGCATTGACCCGGTATTGCAGTGCCGCTGGGAACAGTGCACCCTTCTTGCATTCTGTAGAAATGAAAACCATTGCGGTAGGGGCCTTGGCTTTAAAGTGGCTCTAGATCAGTCTTAAGTAAGCTGGGCCGTGCAGTGCAGTGGTTAAGCTGTCAGGTTTGTAAGCAGAGGACCACTGGTTAGGGAGAGATAAGTTTGGTTCCCGGGGGAGGGGGCTCGTCGCGGCCGGAGGAAGTTTTTTATCTAAAGTGGGCGTGGCTTAACCCGGGGGTGGGCGTGGCTTGGGAGCGGGGCGGGTCATGATTCTTCTGTGGAACAATTCGGGACAAGCTTGGGGGGCTAAATCTCTGGCGTGTAAATGCTACGAAGGCAACTTTAATAGTCTCAGCATGACATCACCACTCTGACGTTCCGTTAACTTCAACAAAAGATCAGGGGAGAGCGCGAACGCAGTCCCCCACTACCAGAAATTATGCAGTCGAGATTCCCACATTTGGGGAATTCGCAGGGGTCAGCACAACCGGAGGTGCAATGGCTGAGCCTCACCCTGGGTGAACCACCTTCGTGATCATGGTGTCTCCCCTGCCAGGTAAGTATGAGTTGGGCACGTCAGGGATGGGGGAGGCATTCACAGAGAAACCACTCTGGCTCAGGGTGTGCACAATGAATCGTCACAGAGTCCATGCAGATTAAGCTGCCGAGAAGGCGTGGCCTGTACTTTGCTATGCTAAATGAGCAGCACCATGAAGCCGGTGGCCCAGACCAAATAGGGTCTTTGGTTGCTCTTGTGGCGAAAGGCTGAATTTACTCTGGTTTCTCTTCATAACGAACAAGTCTTTCGCCTTTTACTAAAGACTTCCGTGGAGAGTAACACCAAAGAGTTGGATATATTTTTGGCAGGCTTAGCCGTTTGACTGAGCCCTGTACGGTTTGTGCAAAGAAACATAGTTGGTTGCATTACTCATTGGTCTTTGTGTTTTCGTTCTGACTTTGCTTTAAATTTCAGAGTAGCTTTTAACCGAGTTGGCTACTTCAGCTTAGTCTTACTTTTTTGATTGCGTTTGTGTCATTATCCACCCTTAAGACTAGGCTTGGGATAAAGACGGAAACAAAATACATGTCCTCTTGTCATTTTAGTTTATTTTGGTGACCACATGCCAGTGTTCTCTGTATCGTTCCAATTTAGTAGGCTATACTAAAATTGGAACGATACATGACCGCATGCCAGTCTTCTCTGTGGAAACACACAATGCAGATTCAGTTCGCAGTGGCTTTTTGCAAAGCCTGCTTTTCATTTTTATTTCAGTTAACGGACATCTCTTTACACACCTAGCTTTCATTATTCCATTAGTTTTTGTTCATGGTAAGAACCTTGCAAGGAAATAGAAAGCTACAAATCGACCACTCTGTGGGCGGAGTCCTAAGCACCAGCCATTGTAAAATAGTGTAACACCCCGACAAGGAGGGACGGGACCTGAGGGGCGGCCTGCTGGTGCCAACCCCTAGGGGTTATCGCTTCTCGGCCTTTTGGCTAAGATCAAGTGTAGTATCTGTTCTTATCAGTTTAATATCTGATACGTCCTCTATACGCGGACAATATATTAAACGGATTTTTGGAAGTAGGAGTTGAAAAAGGGGCTTGCTCCGTTCTCTCCATGCATTGACCCGGTATTGCAGTGCCGCTGGGAACAGTGCACCCTTCTTGCATTCTGTAGAAATGAAAACCATTGCGGTAGGGGCCTTGGCTTTAAAGTGGCTCTAGATCAGTCTTAAGTAAGCTGGGCCGTGCAGTGCAGTGGTTAAGCTGTCAGGTTTGTAAGCAGAGGACCACTGGTTAGGGAGAGATAAGTTTGGTTCCCGGGGGAGGGGGCTCGTCGCGGCCGGAGGAAGTTTTTTATCTAAAGTGGGCGTGGCTTAACCCGGGGGTGGGCGTGGCTTGGGAGCGGGGCGGGTCATGATTCTTCTGTGGAACAATTCGGGACAAGCTTGGGGGGCTAAATCTCTGGCGTGTAAATGCTACGAAGGCAACTTTAATAGTCTCAGCATGACATCACCACTCTGACGTTCCGTTAACTTCAACAAAAGATCAGGGGAGAGCGCGAACGCAGTCCCCCACTACCAGAAATTATGCAGTCGAGATTCCCACATTTGGGGAATTCGCAGGGGTCAGCACAACCGGAGGTGCAATGGCTGAGCCTCACCCTGGGTGAACCACCTTCGTGATCATGGTGTCTCCCCTGCCAGGTAAGTATGAGTTGGGCACGTCAGGGATGGGGGAGGCATTCACAGAGAAACCACTCTGGCTCAGGGTGTGCACAATGAATCGTCACAGAGTCCATGCAGATTAAGCTGCCGAGAAGGCGTGGCCTGTACTTTGCTATGCTAAATGAGCAGCACCATGAAGCCGGTGGCCCAGACCAAATAGGGTCTTTGGTTGCTCTTGTGGCGAAAGGCTGAATTTACTCTGGTTTCTCTTCATAACGAACAAGTCTTTCGCCTTTTACTAAAGACTTCCGTGGAGAGTAACACCAAAGAGTTGGATATATTTTTGGCAGGCTTAGCCGTTTGACTGAGCCCTGTACGGTTTGTGCAAAGAAACATAGTTGGTTGCATTACTCATTGGTCTTTGTGTTTTCGTTCTGACTTTGCTTTAAATTTCAGAGTAGCTTTTAACCGAGTTGGCTACTTCAGCTTAGTCTTACTTTTTTGATTGCGTTTGTGTCATTATCCACCCTTAAGACTAGGCTTGGGATAAAGACGGAAACAAAATACATGTCCTCTTGTCATTTTAGTTTATTTTGGTGACCACATGCCAGTGTTCTCTGTATCGTTCCAATTTAGTAGGCTATACTAAAATTGGAACGATACATGACCGCATGCCAGTCTTCTCTGTGGAAACACACAATGCAGATTCAGTTCGCAGTGGCTTTTTGCAAAGCCTGCTTTTCATTTTTATTTCAGTTAACGGACATCTCTTTACACACCTAGCTTTCATTATTCCATTAGTTTTTGTTCATGGTAAGAACCTTGCAAGGAAATAGAAAGCTACAAATCGACCACTCTGTGGGCGGAGTCCTAAGCACCAGCCATTGTAAAATAGTGTAACACCCCGACAAGGAGGGACGGGACCTGAGGGGCGGCCTGCTGGTGCCAACCCCTAGGGGTTATCGCTTCTCGGCCTTTTGGCTAAGATCAAGTGTAGTATCTGTTCTTATCAGTTTAATATCTGATACGTCCTCTATACGCGGACAATATATTAAACGGATTTTTGGAAGTAGGAGTTGAAAAAGGGGCTTGCTCCGTTCTCTCCATGCATTGACCCGGTATTGCAGTGCCGCTGGGAACAGTGCACCCTTCTTGCATTCTGTAGAAATGAAAACCATTGCGGTAGGGGCCTTGGCTTTAAAGTGGCTCTAGATCAGTCTTAAGTAAGCTGGGCCGTGCAGTGCAGTGGTTAAGCTGTCAGGTTTGTAAGCAGAGGACCACTGGTTAGGGAGAGATAAGTTTGGTTCCCGGGGGAGGGGGCTCGTCGCGGCCGGAGGAAGTTTTTTATCTAAAGTGGGCGTGGCTTAACCCGGGGGTGGGCGTGGCTTGGGAGCGGGGCGGGTCATGATTCTTCTGTGGAACAATTCGGGACAAGCTTGGGGGGCTAAATCTCTGGCGTGTAAATGCTACGAAGGCAACTTTAATAGTCTCAGCATGACATCACCACTCTGACGTTCCGTTAACTTCAACAAAAGATCAGGGGAGAGCGCGAACGCAGTCCCCCACTACCAGAAATTATGCAGTCGAGATTCCCACATTTGGGGAATTCGCAGGGGTCAGCACAACCGGAGGTGCAATGGCTGAGCCTCACCCTGGGTGAACCACCTTCGTGATCATGGTGTCTCCCCTGCCAGGTAAGTATGAGTTGGGCACGTCAGGGATGGGGGAGGCATTCACAGAGAAACCACTCTGGCTCAGGGTGTGCACAATGAATCGTCACAGAGTCCATGCAGATTAAGCTGCCGAGAAGGCGTGGCCTGTACTTTGCTATGCTAAATGAGCAGCACCATGAAGCCGGTGGCCCAGACCAAATAGGGTCTTTGGTTGCTCTTGTGGCGAAAGGCTGAATTTACTCTGGTTTCTCTTCATAACGAACAAGTCTTTCGCCTTTTACTAAAGACTTCCGTGGAGAGTAACACCAAAGAGTTGGATATATTTTTGGCAGGCTTAGCCGTTTGACTGAGCCCTGTACGGTTTGTGCAAAGAAACATAGTTGGTTGCATTACTCATTGGTCTTTGTGTTTTCGTTCTGACTTTGCTTTAAATTTCAGAGTAGCTTTTAACCGAGTTGGCTACTTCAGCTTAGTCTTACTTTTTTGATTGCGTTTGTGTCATTATCCACCCTTAAGACTAGGCTTGGGATAAAGACGGAAACAAAATACATGTCCTCTTGTCATTTTAGTTTATTTTGGTGACCACATGCCAGTGTTCTCTGTATCGTTCCAATTTAGTAGGCTATACTAAAATTGGAACGATACATGACCGCATGCCAGTCTTCTCTGTGGAAACACACAATGCAGATTCAGTTCGCAGTGGCTTTTTGCAAAGCCTGCTTTTCATTTTTATTTCAGTTAACGGACATCTCTTTACACACCTAGCTTTCATTATTCCATTAGTTTTTGTTCATGGTAAGAACCTTGCAAGGAAATAGAAAGCTACAAATCGACCACTCTGTGGGCGGAGTCCTAAGCACCAGCCATTGTAAAATAGTGTAACACCCCGACAAGGAGGGACGGGACCTGAGGGGCGGCCTGCTGGTGCCAACCCCTAGGGGTTATCGCTTCTCGGCCTTTTGGCTAAGATCAAGTGTAGTATCTGTTCTTATCAGTTTAATATCTGATACGTCCTCTATACGCGGACAATATATTAAACGGATTTTTGGAAGTAGGAGTTGAAAAAGGGGCTTGCTCCGTTCTCTCCATGCATTGACCCGGTATTGCAGTGCCGCTGGGAACAGTGCACCCTTCTTGCATTCTGTAGAAATGAAAACCATTGCGGTAGGGGCCTTGGCTTTAAAGTGGCTCTAGATCAGTCTTAAGTAAGCTGGGCCGTGCAGTGCAGTGGTTAAGCTGTCAGGTTTGTAAGCAGAGGACCACTGGTTAGGGAGAGATAAGTTTGGTTCCCGGGGGAGGGGGCTCGTCGCGGCCGGAGGAAGTTTTTTATCTAAAGTGGGCGTGGCTTAACCCGGGGGTGGGCGTGGCTTGGGAGCGGGGCGGGTCATGATTCTTCTGTGGAACAATTCGGGACAAGCTTGGGGGGCTAAATCTCTGGCGTGTAAATGCTACGAAGGCAACTTTAATAGTCTCAGCATGACATCACCACTCTGACGTTCCGTTAACTTCAACAAAAGATCAGGGGAGAGCGCGAACGCAGTCCCCCACTACCAGAAATTATGCAGTCGAGATTCCCACATTTGGGGAATTCGCAGGGGTCAGCACAACCGGAGGTGCAATGGCTGAGCCTCACCCTGGGTGAACCACCTTCGTGATCATGGTGTCTCCCCTGCCAGGTAAGTATGAGTTGGGCACGTCAGGGATGGGGGAGGCATTCACAGAGAAACCACTCTGGCTCAGGGTGTGCACAATGAATCGTCACAGAGTCCATGCAGATTAAGCTGCCGAGAAGGCGTGGCCTGTACTTTGCTATGCTAAATGAGCAGCACCATGAAGCCGGTGGCCCAGACCAAATAGGGTCTTTGGTTGCTCTTGTGGCGAAAGGCTGAATTTACTCTGGTTTCTCTTCATAACGAACAAGTCTTTCGCCTTTTACTAAAGACTTCCGTGGAGAGTAACACCAAAGAGTTGGATATATTTTTGGCAGGCTTAGCCGTTTGACTGAGCCCTGTACGGTTTGTGCAAAGAAACATAGTTGGTTGCATTACTCATTGGTCTTTGTGTTTTCGTTCTGACTTTGCTTTAAATTTCAGAGTAGCTTTTAACCGAGTTGGCTACTTCAGCTTAGTCTTACTTTTTTGATTGCGTTTGTGTCATTATCCACCCTTAAGACTAGGCTTGGGATAAAGACGGAAACAAAATACATGTCCTCTTGTCATTTTAGTTTATTTTGGTGACCACATGCCAGTGTTCTCTGTATCGTTCCAATTTAGTAGGCTATACTAAAATTGGAACGATACATGACCGCATGCCAGTCTTCTCTGTGGAAACACACAATGCAGATTCAGTTCGCAGTGGCTTTTTGCAAAGCCTGCTTTTCATTTTTATTTCAGTTAACGGACATCTCTTTACACACCTAGCTTTCATTATTCCATTAGTTTTTGTTCATGGTAAGAACCTTGCAAGGAAATAGAAAGCTACAAATCGACCACTCTGTGGGCGGAGTCCTAAGCACCAGCCATTGTAAAATAGTGTAACACCCCGACAAGGAGGGACGGGACCTGAGGGGCGGCCTGCTGGTGCCAACCCCTAGGGGTTATCGCTTCTCGGCCTTTTGGCTAAGATCAAGTGTAGTATCTGTTCTTATCAGTTTAATATCTGATACGTCCTCTATACGCGGACAATATATTAAACGGATTTTTGGAAGTAGGAGTTGAAAAAGGGGCTTGCTCCGTTCTCTCCATGCATTGACCCGGTATTGCAGTGCCGCTGGGAACAGTGCACCCTTCTTGCATTCTGTAGAAATGAAAACCATTGCGGTAGGGGCCTTGGCTTTAAAGTGGCTCTAGATCAGTCTTAAGTAAGCTGGGCCGTGCAGTGCAGTGGTTAAGCTGTCAGGTTTGTAAGCAGAGGACCACTGGTTAGGGAGAGATAAGTTTGGTTCCCGGGGGAGGGGGCTCGTCGCGGCCGGAGGAAGTTTTTTATCTAAAGTGGGCGTGGCTTAACCCGGGGGTGGGCGTGGCTTGGGAGCGGGGCGGGTCATGATTCTTCTGTGGAACAATTCGGGACAAGCTTGGGGGGCTAAATCTCTGGCGTGTAAATGCTACGAAGGCAACTTTAATAGTCTCAGCATGACATCACCACTCTGACGTTCCGTTAACTTCAACAAAAGATCAGGGGAGAGCGCGAACGCAGTCCCCCACTACCAGAAATTATGCAGTCGAGATTCCCACATTTGGGGAATTCGCAGGGGTCAGCACAACCGGAGGTGCAATGGCTGAGCCTCACCCTGGGTGAACCACCTTCGTGATCATGGTGTCTCCCCTGCCAGGTAAGTATGAGTTGGGCACGTCAGGGATGGGGGAGGCATTCACAGAGAAACCACTCTGGCTCAGGGTGTGCACAATGAATCGTCACAGAGTCCATGCAGATTAAGCTGCCGAGAAGGCGTGGCCTGTACTTTGCTATGCTAAATGAGCAGCACCATGAAGCCGGTGGCCCAGACCAAATAGGGTCTTTGGTTGCTCTTGTGGCGAAAGGCTGAATTTACTCTGGTTTCTCTTCATAACGAACAAGTCTTTCGCCTTTTACTAAAGACTTCCGTGGAGAGTAACACCAAAGAGTTGGATATATTTTTGGCAGGCTTAGCCGTTTGACTGAGCCCTGTACGGTTTGTGCAAAGAAACATAGTTGGTTGCATTACTCATTGGTCTTTGTGTTTTCGTTCTGACTTTGCTTTAAATTTCAGAGTAGCTTTTAACCGAGTTGGCTACTTCAGCTTAGTCTTACTTTTTTGATTGCGTTTGTGTCATTATCCACCCTTAAGACTAGGCTTGGGATAAAGACGGAAACAAAATACATGTCCTCTTGTCATTTTAGTTTATTTTGGTGACCACATGCCAGTGTTCTCTGTATCGTTCCAATTTAGTAGGCTATACTAAAATTGGAACGATACATGACCGCATGCCAGTCTTCTCTGTGGAAACACACAATGCAGATTCAGTTCGCAGTGGCTTTTTGCAAAGCCTGCTTTTCATTTTTATTTCAGTTAACGGACATCTCTTTACACACCTAGCTTTCATTATTCCATTAGTTTTTGTTCATGGTAAGAACCTTGCAAGGAAATAGAAAGCTACAAATCGACCACTCTGTGGGCGGAGTCCTAAGCACCAGCCATTGTAAAATAGTGTAACACCCCGACAAGGAGAAAGTGGACTGCGCAAAGAAACATAGTCCCCTGGTAACGCCTAGGGGTCATCGCTTCCAAGGAAACCAAGGAAAAAAATAGTTTTGATAGTAGAAGCTACGGTTACAAACATATAGACAAAGACATGAAGAGGGCAGTTGTAGCGCCACCATCAGTTTGGTTGGTGTATTTTTTTTCTTTTATAGTACAAGCCCCCTCTGTGAACCTCCCTACTAAATTTGGCAGCTCTAGCTGTTATGGTTTCTGAGATAAAGCTAATTTAATGCAAGATTACAGAGACAGTTTCTTTCCCACTGGACTTGAATGTCTCACAAACACTCTTCTACCCAACATGCAATGCTGCAGCGCTGTCTATACTGGATTTAGCTGGCTAAATCCAAGCTGATTCCTCCTCCCAGTACATTTCTGCATGTGCTTTTTCACAGAGATAAGCTGGGGCTCCTGCTCAGAACATAATGCAACTTAGAGTGACACCATGAGTAAATACCACCTGTAATCCAGAGTAGTGCCTGCTGTCTGAAGTCTATTATAGCGTGCGTGCGTCAAGTCAAGTATCAAGTATCAATACAAGAAGTAAGGCTGGACAGAATTACAATCAATCAGCACTTCCTCCCACCCTTCAAAATAAAATAACAATTTATTTATGCCCAGACTGTTTCGGGTTCCTTAAGTGAAAATCGGAAAGATCAATCCCAGAAAGAAAAGAAAGTGTGATACAATCTTTCATTTAATTAGCTGTATCTCAGAAACCATACGCCCTAACGCTACCAAACTTGGTAGCGTGTTGCACAGAGGGGCCTTTTACTATCCACAAAACAATTCCACCAATTGACCTGAGGGTGGCGCTATAACAGCCCTCTTTAGGTTTTGGTCCATAACTTTGGAAACGTAGGGTCCACATTCAAAATCCTGGATTCCCTGGATTCCTTGGGTCGTTCCGCATCTAATGATAGAGGCCACGGCCATTTCCGTCTGAATAGATTTCCCGCCATTTAGAATTTTGTCCAAAACATTCCTTTTGCGATTACTTTACTTTATTGTTTAGTTGGACATACAGTACACGTGCATGTACAGTGCACATTAATAAAAGAGTTTACACGTATAGAATCATCCATACATGTCAACAGTAAATGTGCCGGGATTATTAGCGAAAGCTAGTTTTCACCCGCAGTCCTCGGGACATAAAGAATTAAAAACTACAAGGTAACTCCAGGAATAAAATACGGGAATAAAAAGCAATACGAGAATAAAAGCAATATAATAAAATAAAAATGCACAAGGGATAACAATACATACACAGGTTAAAAACAATACACACAAACAAGATAAAAACAATACAGTTAAAGTGCACGGGAGACAAGATCAGTACAATAAAGTGCTGATACAGTACAATAAAGTGCAAAATCAGGGAAATTATGAGAGGGCTATTGGTTATTGGTTATGGGTGCAGTGTTGGTTAATTTTGAGCCATTCCTTAAGCTTAGCTTTGAAGGTGGGGAATGTGGGGTATTCCCTTACTGCGGCCGGGAGACCTCACCGCCCACGATGGACAAAACGTTTTTCCCAAATGGCCCAACTCACAGTCTCCTCTTTGACATGCCCTGGTCGTCATGCCCTCCACGGACCTCCGCTTAAAAAACTCTCCCAGAGGGGGTGGGGCAAGTCCATGGAGACACTTAAAAACAAAGCAGGCCTGTCTGAAGGTTTTAAAATTGTCAAAATCAAAGAAATTATGCTTCCTTAAAATGCTACAGATATGAGCAGAGATGGGTTTTTGGTCGAAGATCTTTAGGGCTTTCTTAAAAAGAGATTCAATCGGCTTAAGAGCTGTTTTACAAGCCAAAGACCAGCACGTTAGGCAGTAGTCGATGTGGGAAAAGATCATAGAGTGTAAGAACATCAAGGCAACAAGTCAGGAGATTTCTGATTTGTCTGAAGTTCGCCAGATTGTATTTAACTGAGTTGGTCACTTTCTTAATGTGTTTCTGAAAGGTGAGGGTTGAGTCCAGGATGACTCCGACATATTTGAACTCTTTAACTAGTGCGAGTTCCTCACCGTTCAGGAACACACCTGAGTGAGTGACAGTTTTGTTATTTATTTTTGCGAACATCATACAAACCGTTTTTTTTTTGTATTTAGGAGGAGACGGGAATCTTTAAGCCATTACTGGACGTGGACCATCGCGGTTACACCCTGCCTTTTCGAAACGCCCCCACTCCGAAGATCGACCTCCATTCTACGTAGTCGAGGGGTTTCCCATCTTTTTTTTAAAGGCACCGCTATTCCGAATGGGGACATCCCCTCCATTTCGAAACCACCCCACTCCGAAATTTATTTTCCTGCATCAAACACTGCAGCCAGCATTCCGGCCGCAATCGCACAATTCGGAAATGAGCTGCAGCCAATTACAACTGGGAATACCAGGTGCTGTAAGCTTTTTAACTTTCTAAGCAGCAGAGGGCGCTCTGCTGCCTCTCCAGGGGAGACAGAGCCTTGAACACCATTGCTGGCCAGTGGCAGTGCAGTAACCTTTACAGAGACCCCGCTATGACATGTTAAAATGGCTGCTGTGGAAAAGGTCTTTTGAGTCAGTCATGTAGACATCCCAGTCTCAAACATGATGCCTCCTCATGCTTGTTTTTTATTTTAGTTTTGTAAGTCTACAATACCGTTTCAGTTTTTTTCCTAACGGTTAGTTTTTATATCTGTTAACTAAAATACCCCACCCCACACACACACACACACATAGGTTTGCCAACAGTCCCGTATTAGCCGGGACATCCCGTATTTGGGTCAAAAGAGACGTGTCCCGTACGGGACGCCACTTGTCCCGTTTTTAAGGGAAGAGGCATATATATTGCGACCTGTCTGTCTGCTTGCCTGTGTGTTTGTGTGCTGTATGAGATAACGCGAAGGGCGCTAGGACCCTGGGGGTGCCGGCGTGCCGCAGCCGCTCAGTTGATGACAGGGGGCAGGCACAGCTGCACAGAGCGGGTGTGTGTGTGTGTGTGTGTGTGTGTGTGTGTGTGTGTGTGTGTGTGAGAGACTCTCAGGTGGGCGTGTGGTGTGCCACAATCACTCATGTGGAAAAATGAGCGCACGACGTGGGCATGAAAGCGATAGAGACGGCGATGCAGGCCCCGGCCCTCCAAAAAAGAAAATACTTTGTTCATATAGTAAAGTTTGGGAAGAGAAGTACACGTGGGTTAAGCTGACTGACTCCCCCCATGAAGGACACTTACAGACGTTTGTAGAAAAAAAAGAAAAACCGTACAGATGTTTGTTTACTTATGTATATTTATGGGCATTATTACCCCATTTATAGCCTACTTTGTACCTGGCTAAATAAAATTTAGCAGTTCAGCAGTTATGCCATCTTCTTTGGTGTGTGATTATTTTCAAAGTCACATTTGAAAGACCAGATTCAAATCACACATTTGCAAACCTTTCAATATTATGTGAAATGTTTCTCTATCAAGGGAAATGGCAATAACAGCTAGTAATGAAAACAGAAAATAAACACTGTAAAGGGAATAACATAACACATTTTTTAGAGTTGAATGTATTTTTTTTTTTATCATAGCCCCGGGGGGAGGGGGTCCGACCGTCCCGTATTGCTGGGATGGAATGTTGGCAACCCTACACACACACCTAGTTTTCACCTTAGTTCACTAGAATACCCCTGCTCTGAACGTGTATAAAAGGGCTTCCTGCTGCTGCAAAAATTGCTTATGGCCATACCACGTCGAACACGCCGATCTCGTCAGATCTCGGAAGCTAAGCAGTGTCCGGCCTGGTTATTACTTGGATGGGAGACTGCCTGGGAATACCAGGTGCTGTAAGCTTTTTAACTTTCTAAGCAGCAGAGGGTGCTCTGCTGCCTCTCCAGGGGAGACAGAGCCTTGAACACCATTGCTGGCCAGTGGCAGTGCAGTAACCTTTACAGAGACCCCGCTATGACATGTTAAAATGGCTGCTGTGGAAAAGGTCTTTTGAGTCAGTCATGTAGACATCCCAGTCTCAAACATGATGCCTCCTCATGCTTGTTTTTTATTTTAGTTTTGTAAGTCTACAATACCGTTTCATTTTTTTTTCCTAACGGTTAGTTTTTAGATCTGTTAACTAAAATACCCCACCCCACACACACACAGACACACCTAGTTTTCACCTTAGTTCACTAGAATACCCCTGCTCTGAACGTGTATAAAAGGGCTTCCTGCTGCTGCAAAAATTCCTTACGGCCATACCACGTTGAACACGCCCGATCTCGTCCGATCTCGGAAGCTAAGCAGCGTCAGGCCTGGTTAGTACTTGGATGGGAGACCGCCTGGGAATACAAGGTGCTGTCAGCTTTTTAACTTTCTAAGCAGCAGAGGGCGCTCTGCTGCCTCTCCAGGGGAGACAGAGCCTTGAACACCATTGCTGGCCAGTGGCAGTGCAGTAACCTTTACAGAGACCCCGCTATGACATGTTAAAATGGCTGCCGTGGAAAAGGTCTTTTGAGTCAGTCATGTAGACATCCCAGTCTCAAACATGATGCCTCCTCATGCTTGTTTTTTATTTTAGTTTTGTAAGTCTACAATACCGTTTCAGTTTTTTTCCTAACGGTTAGTTTTTATATGTTAACTAAAATACCCCACCCCACACACACACACACACACACACACACACACACACCTAGTTTTCACCTTAGTTCACTAGAATACCCCTGCTCTGAACGTGTATAAAAGGGCTTCCTGCTGGTGCAAAAATTGCTTACGGCCATACCACGTTGAACACGTCCAATCTCGTCCGATGTCGGGAGCTAAGCAGCGTCGGGCCTGATTAGTACTTGGATGGGAGACCGCCTGGGAATACCAGGTGCTGTAAGCTTTTTAACTTTCTAAGCAGCAGAGGGCGCTCTGCTGCCTCTCCAGGGGAGACAGAGCCTTGAACACCATTGCTGGCCAGTGTCAGTGCAGTAACATTTACAGAGACCCTGCTATGACATGTTAACACATTGAGTGCCACAGCGCTTCAGTAAAATTGTCTGCAGCCTGTGCCAGATTCACTTCCATTCAGTTGAAAACAGCTATATAATTTTTTCTATTATGGCTATATTGACGGGGCTGGACTTTAATGAAACATTGAACACTCCTGCTTCTTCCAAAGAAGAAATTTTGTTTCTAGACAGTTCCATTATGAAATGACACCCTCTGAAAAAAGTGCACTTTCAAGGGTTTTCTGTCGTTTTTTTTTTACTTTCCAAGATATAGTCACTTTTATGAATACCTTTTGCACTCTAATTTCGAGCACATTCACTGACTCTGGCTGGTGTTTTCTGATGTGGTGGCGGCGTGGTGTGGTTTCTGTGCAGCCTGCGTGCCCCCCCCCCCCCCCCCTCTCCACCTCTGAGCTGCGGGCTCCTCCCACACGCACAGAGTTTGTTTTCTCGACTCCGTTTTTACCCCGGACGGATCCCAGCGCGCATCAAGGAAATGATGCGCGCTGGCAAACGCGACTGAACGAAAAGGCTTGGCCGTTCGGCTTCGGATGCTGGCTTTCTGGCAGGAAATCGTGTGGAGATAGATAGAAGCATAAGAGCTCAGTTGTGAGCGCGGATGCAGCCAAGCCCACTCTCCGCTGCAGACAGAGCAATCTGTACGGCTCTGGCTGAAGCATGCATCGGTTTCCTCTTTGATCACGTCTTTCCCTGCTGTCTCATGCACAAAGTAAAGGATCTGAGGTGGGTGGCGCAGCTTCCGTGACGATGTTTAAGGTGGTGCCGTGTGATCCCTTGAAGGGATTCATGCTCACTGGCTAGGTACGACCTTAAACAGCAGAATTATGGAATAATATGAATTATGATTTTAGGACGTCCACAGACGTCCTTGGCACTCCTCGTTACTTTTTTTTAGGACGTGCACAGACGTCCTTGGCACTCAATGTGTTAAAATGGCTGCTGTGGAAAAGGTCTTTTGAGTCAGTCATGTAGACATCCCAGTCTCAAACATGATGCCTCCTCATGCTTGTTTTTTATTTTAGTTTTGTAAGTCTACAATACCGTTTCAGTTTTTTTCCTAACAGTTAGTTTTTATATGTTAACTAAAATACCCCACCCCACACACACACACCTAGTTTTCACCTTAGTTCACTAGAATACCCCTGCTCTGAACGTGTATAAAAGGGCTTCCTGCTGCTGCAAAGATTGCTTACGGCCATACCACGTCGAACACGCCCGATCTCGTCCGATCTCGGAAGCTAAGCAGCGTTGGGCCTGGTTAGTACTTGGATGGGAGATCGCATGGGAATACCAGGTGCTGTAAGCTTTTTAACTTTCTAAGCAGCAGAGGGCGCTCTGCTGCCTCTCCAGGGGAGACAGAGCCTTGAACACCATTGCTGGCCAGTGGCAGTGCAGTAACCTTTACAGAGACCCCGCTATGACATGTTAAAATGGCTGCTGTGGAAAAGGTATTTTGAGTCAGTCATGTAGACATCCCAGTCACAAACATGATGCCTCCTCATGCTTGTTTTTTATTTGAGTTTTGTAAGTCTACAATACCGTTTCAGTTTTTTTCCTAACGGTTAGTTTTTATATCTGTTAACTAAAATACCCCACCCCACACACACACACACACCTAGTTTTCACCTTAGTTCACTAGAATACCCCTGCACTGAACGTCTATAAAAGGGCTTCCTGCTGCTGCAAAAATAGCTTACAGCCATACGTAGAACACGCCAGATCTCGTCCGATCTCGGAAGCTAAGCGGCATCGGGCCTGGTTAGTACTTACTTGGATGGGAGACCGCCTGGGAATACCAGGTGCTGTAAGCTTTTTAACTTTCTAAGCAGCAGAGGGCGCTCTGCTGCCTCTCCAGGGGAGACAGAGCCTTGAACACCATTGCTGGCCAGTGGCAGTGCAGTAACCTTTACAGAGACCCCGCTATGACATGTTAAAATGGCTGCTGTGGAAAAGGTCTTTTGAGTCAGTCATGTAGACATCCCAGTCTCAAACATGATGCCTCCTCATGCTTGTTTTTTATTTTAGTTTTGTAAGTCTACAATACCGTTTCAGTTTTTTTCCTAACGGTTAGTTTTTATATGTTAACTAAAATACCCCACCCCACACACACACACACACACACACACACACACACACCTAGTTTTCACCTTAGTTCACTAGAATACCCCTGCTCTGAACGTGTATAAAAGGGCTTCCTGCTGGTGCAAAAATTGCTTACGGCCATACCACGTTGAACACGTCCAATCTCGTCCGATGTCGGGAGCTAAGCAGCGTCGGGCCTGATTAGTACTTGGATGGGAGACCGCCTGGGAATACCAGGTGCTGTAAGCTTTTTAACTTTCTAAGCAGCAGAGGGCGCTCTGCTGCCTCTCCAGGGGAGACAGAGCCTTGAACACCATTGC
>NC_139640.1:20785434-20805434 GCF_964638095.1 Poromitra crassiceps
CCCGCTATGACATGTTAAAATGGCTGCTGTGGAAAAGGTATTTTGAGTCAGTCATGTAGACATCCCAGTCACAAACATGATGCCTCCTCATGCTTGTTTTTTATTTTAGTTTTGTAAGTCTACAATACCGTTTCAGTTTTTTTCCTAACGGTTAGTTTTTATATGTTAACTAAAATACCCCACCGCACACACACACACACACACACACCTAGTTTTCACCTTAGTTCACTAGAATACCCCTGCTCTGAACGTGTATAAAAGGGCTTCCTGCTGCTGCAAAGATTGCTTACGGCCATACCACGTCGAACACGCCCGATCTCGTCCGATCTCGGAAGCTAAGCAGCGTCGGGCCTGGTTAGTACTTGGATGGGAGATCGCATGGGAATACCAGGTGCTGTAAGCTTTTTAACTTTCTAAGCAGCAGAGGGCGCTCTGCTGCCTCTCCAGGGGAGACAGAGCCTTGAACACCATTGCTGGCCAGTGGCAGTGCAGTAACATTTACAGAGACCCTGCTATGACATGTTAAAATGGCTGCTGTGGAAAAGGTCTTTTGAGTCAGTCATGTAGACATCCCAGTCTCAAACATGATGCCTCCTCATGCTTGTTTTTTATTTTAGTTTTGTAAGTCTACAATACCGTTTCAGTTTTTTTCCTAACGGTTAGTTTTTATATCTGTTAACTAAAATACCCCACCCCACACACACACACACCTAGTTTTCACCTTAGTTCACTAGAATACCCCTGCTCTGAACGTGTATAAAAGGGCTTCCTGCTGCGGCAAAAATTGCTTACGGCCATACCACGTTGAACACGCCCGATCTCGTCCGATCTCGGAAGCTAAGCAGCGTCGGGCCTGGTTAATACTTGGATGGGAGACCGCCTGGGAATACCAGGTGCTGTAAGCTTTTTAACTTTCTAAGCAGCAGAGGGCGCTCTGCTGCCTCTCCAGGGGAGACAGAGCCTTGAACACCATTGCTGGCCAGTGGCAGTGCAGTAACCTTTACAGAGACCCCGCTATGACATGTTAAAATGGCTGCCGTGGAAAAGGTCTTTTGAGTCAGTCATGTAGACATCCCTGTCTCAAACATGATGCCTCCTCATGCTTGTTTTTTATTTTAGTTTTGTAAGTCTACAATACCGTTTCAGTTTTTTTCCTAACGGTTAGTTTTTATATGTTAACTAAAATACCCCACCGCACACACACACACACACACACACACCTAGTTTTCACCTTAGTTCACTAGAATACCCCTGCTCTGAACGTGTATAAAAGGGCTTCCTGCTGCTGCAAAGATTGCGTACGGCCATACCACGTCGAACACGCCCGATCTCGTCCGATCTCGGAAGCTAAGCAGCGTCGGGCCTGGTTAGTACTTGGATGGGAGATCGCATGGGAATACCAGGTGCTGTAAGCTTTTTAACTTTCTAAGCAGCAGAGGGCGCTCTGCTGCCTCTCCAGGGGAGACAGAGCCTTGAACACCATTGCTGGCCAGTGGCAGTGCAGTAACATTTACAGAGACCCTGCTATGACATGTTAAAATGGCTGCTGTGGAAAAGGTCTTTTGAGTCAGTCATGTAGACATCCCAGTCTCAAACATGATGCCTCCTCATGCTTGTTTTTTATTTTAGTTTTGTAAGTCTACAATACCGTTTCAGTTTTTTTTCTAACAGTTAGTTTTTATATGTTAACTAAAATACCCCACCCCACACACACACACACCTAGTTTTCACCTGAGTTCACTAGAATACCCCTGCTCTGAACGTGTATAAAAGGGCTTCCTGCTGCTGCAAAGATTGCTTACGGCCATACCACGTCGAACACGCCCGATCTCGTCCGATCTCGGAAGCTAAGCAGCGTCGGGCCTGGTTAGTACTTGGATGGGAGATCGCATGGGAATACCAGGTGCTGTAAGCTTTTTAACTTTCTAAGCAGCAGAGGGCGCTCTGCTGCCTCTCCAGGGGAGACAGAGCCTTGAACACCATTGCTGGCCAGTGGCAGTGCAGTAACCTTTACAGAGACCCCGCTATGACATGTTAAAATGGCTGCTGTGGAAAAGGTATTTTGAGTCAGTCATGTAGACATCCCAGTCACAAACATGATGCCTCCTCATGCTTGTTTTTTATTTTAGTTTTGTAAGTCTACAATACCGTTTCAGTTTTTTTCCTAACGGTTAGTTTTTATATGTTAACTAAAATACCCCACCGCACACACACACACACACACACACCTAGTTTTCACCTTAGTTCACTAGAATACCCCTGCTCTGAACGTGTATAAAAGGGCTTCCTGCTGCTGCAAAGATTGCTTACGGCCATACCACGTCGAACACGCCCGATCTCGTCCGATCTCGGAAGCTAAGCAGCGTCGGGCCTGGTTAGTACTTGGATGGGAGATCGCATGGGAATACCAGGTGCTGTAAGCTTTTTAACTTTCTAAGCAGCAGAGGGCGCTCTGCTGCCTCTCCAGGGGAGACAGAGCCTTGAACACCATTGCTGGCCAGTGGCAGTGCAGTAACATTTACAGAGACCCTGCTATGACATGTTAAAATGGCTGCTGTGGAAAAGGTCTTTTGAGTCAGTCATGTAGACATCCCAGTCTCAAACATGATGCCTCCTCATGCTTGTTTTTTATTTTAGTTTTGTAAGTCTACAATACCGTTTCAGTTTTTTTCCTAACGGTTAGTTTTTATATCTGTTAACTAAAATACCCCACCCCACACACACACACACCTAGTTTTCACCTTAGTTCACTAGAATACCCCTGCTCTGAACGTGTATAAAAGGGCTTCCTGCTGCGGCAAAAATTGCTTACGGCCATACCACGTTGAACACGCCCGATCTCGTCCGATCTCGGAAGCTAAGCAGCGTCGGGCCTGGTTAATACTTGGATGGGAGACCGCCTGGGAATACCAGGTGCTGTAAGCTTTTTAACTTTCTAAGCAGCAGAGGGCGCTCTGCTGCCTCTCCAGGGGAGACAGAGCCTTGAACACCATTGCTGGCCAGTGGCAGTGCAGTAACCTTTACAGAGACCCCGCTATGACATGTTAAAATGGCTGCCGTGGAAAAGGTCTTTTGAGTCAGTCATGTAGACATCCCTGTCTCAAACATGATGCCTCCTCATGCTTGTTTTTTATTTTAGTTTTGTAAGTCTACAATACCGTTTCAGTTTTTTTCCTAACGGTTAGTTTTTATATGTTAACTAAAATACCCCACCGCACACACACACACACACACACACACCTAGTTTTCACCTTAGTTCACTAGAATACCCCTGCTCTGAACGTGTATAAAAGGGCTTCCTGCTGCTGCAAAGATTGCGTACGGCCATACCACGTCGAACACGCCCGATCTCGTCCGATCTCGGAAGCTAAGCAGCGTCGGGCCTGGTTAGTACTTGGATGGGAGACCGCCTGGGAATACCAGGTGCTGTAAGCTTTTTAACTTTCTAAGCAGCAGAGGGCGCTCTGCTGCCTCTCCAGGGGAGACAGAGCCTTGAACACCATTGCTGGCCAGTGGCAGTGCAGTAACATTTACAGAGACCCTGCTATGACATGTTAAAATGGCTGCTGTGGAAAAGGTCTTTTGAGTCAGTCATGTAGACATCCCAGTCTCAAACATGATGCCTCCTCATGCTTGTTTTTTATTTTAGTTTTGTAAGTCTACAATACCGTTTCAGTTTTTTTTCTAACAGTTAGTTTTTATATGTTAACTAAAATACCCCACCCCACACACACACACACCTAGTTTTCACCTGAGTTCACTAGAATACCCCTGCTCTGAACGTGTATAAAAGGGCTTCCTGCTGCTGCAAAGATTGCTTACGGCCATACCACGTCGAACACGCCCGATCTCGTCCGATCTCGGAAGCTAAGCAGCGTCGGGCCTGGTTAGTACTTGGATGGGAGATCGCATGGGAATACCAGGTGCTGTAAGCTTTTTAACTTTCTAAGCAGCAGAGGGCGCTCTGCTGCCTCTCCAGGGGAGACAGAGCCTTGAACACCATTGCTGGCCAGTGGCAGTGCAGTAACCTTTACAGAGACCCCGCTATGACATGTTAAAATGGCTGCTGTGGAAAAGGTATTTTGAGTCAGTCATGTAGACATCCCAGTCACAAACATGATGCCTCCTCATGCTTGTTTTTTATTTTAGTTTTGTAAGTCTACAATACCGTTTCAGTTTTTTTCCTAACGGTTAGTTTTTATATGTTAACTAAAATACCCCACCGCACACACACACACACACACACACCTAGTTTTCACCTTAGTTCACTAGAATACCCCTGCTCTGAACGTGTATAAAAGGGCTTCCTGCTGCTGCAAAGATTGCTTACGGCCATACCACGTCGAACACGCCCGATCTCGTCCGATCTCGGAAGCTAAGCAGCGTCGGGCCTGGTTAGTACTTGGATGGGAGATCGCATGGGAATACCAGGTGCTGTAAGCTTTTTAACTTTCTAAGCAGCAGAGGGCGCTCTGCTGCCTCTCCAGGGGAGACAGAGCCTTGAACACCATTGCTGGCCAGTGGCAGTGCAGTAACATTTACAGAGACCCTGCTATGACATGTTAAAATGGCTGCTGTGGAAAAGGTCTTTTGAGTCAGTCATGTAGACATCCCAGTCTCAAACATGATGCCTCCTCATGCTTGTTTTTTATTTTAGTTTTGTAAGTCTACAATACCGTTTCAGTTTTTTTCCTAACGGTTAGTTTTTATATCTGTTAACTAAAATACCCCACCCCACACACACACACACCTAGTTTTCACCTTAGTTCACTAGAATACCCCTGCTCTGAACGTGTATAAAAGGGCTTCCTGCTGCGGCAAAAATTGCTTACGGCCATACCACGTTGAACACGCCCGATCTCGTCCGATCTCGGAAGCTAAGCAGCGTCGGGCCTGGTTAATACTTGGATGGGAGACCGCCTGGGAATACCAGGTGCTGTAAGCTTTTTAACTTTCTAAGCAGCAGAGGGCGCTCTGCTGCCTCTCCAGGGGAGACAGAGCCTTGAACACCATTGCTGGCCAGTGGCAGTGCAGTAACCTTTACAGAGACCCCGCTATGACATGTTAAAATGGCTGCCGTGGAAAAGGTCTTTTGAGTCAGTCATGTAGACATCCCTGTCTCAAACATGATGCCTCCTCATGCTTGTTTTTTATTTTAGTTTTGTAAGTCTACAATACCGTTTCAGTTTTTTTCCTAACGGTTAGTTTTTATATGTTAACTAAAATACCCCACCGCACACACACACACACACACACACACCTAGTTTTCACCTTAGTTCACTAGAATACCCCTGCTCTGAACGTGTATAAAAGGGCTTCCTGCTGCTGCAAAGATTGCGTACGGCCATACCACGTCGAACACGCCCGATCTCGTCCGATCTCGGAAGCTAAGCAGCGTCGGGCCTGGTTAGTACTTGGATGGGAGATCGCATGGGAATACCAGGTGCTGTAAGCTTTTTAACTTTCTAAGCAGCAGAGGGCGCTCTGCTGCCTCTCCAGGGGAGACAGAGCCTTGAACACCATTGCTGGCCAGTGGCAGTGCAGTAACATTTACAGAGACCCTGCTATGACATGTTAAAATGGCTGCTGTGGAAAAGGTCTTTTGAGTCAGTCATGTAGACATCCCAGTCTCAAACATGATGCCTCCTCATGCTTGTTTTTTATTTTAGTTTTGTAAGTCTACAATACCGTTTCAGTTTTTTTCCTAACGGTTAGTTTTTATATGTTAACTAAAATACCCCACCGCACACACACACACACACACACACCTAGTTTTCACCTTAGTTCACTAGAATACCCCTGCTCTGAACGTGTATAAAAGGGCTTCCTGCTGCTGCAAAGATTGCTTACGGCCATACCACGTCGAACACGCCCGATCTCGTCCGATCTCGGAAGCTAAGCAGCGTCGGGCCTGGTTAGTACTTGGATGGGAGATCGCATGGGAATACCAGGTGCTGTAAGCTTTTTAACTTTCTAAGCAGCAGAGGGCGCTCTGCTGCCTCTCCAGGGGAGACAGAGCCTTGAACACCATTGCTGGCCAGTGGCAGTGCAGTAACATTTACAGAGACCCTGCTATGACATGTTAAAATGGCTGCTGTGGAAAAGGTCTTTTGAGTCAGTCATGTAGACATCCCAGTCTCAAACATGATGCCTCCTCATGCTTGTTTTTTATTTTAGTTTTGTAAGTCTACAATACCGTTTCAGTTTTTTTCCTAACGGTTAGTTTTTATATCTGTTAACTAAAATACCCCACCCCACACACACACACACCTAGTTTTCACCTTAGTTCACTAGAATACCCCTGCTCTGAACGTGTATAAAAGGGCTTCGTGCTGCGGCAAAAATTGCTTACGGCCATACCACGTTGAACACGCCCGATCTCGTCCGATCTCGGAAGCTAAGCAGCGTCGGGCCTGGTTAATACTTGGATGGGAGACCGCCTGGGAATACCAGGTGCTGTAAGCTTTTTAACTTTCTAAGCAGCAGAGGGCGCTCTGCTGCCTCTCCAGGGGAGACAGAGCCTTGAACACCATTGCTGGCCAGTGGCAGTGCAGTAACCTTTACAGAGACCCCGCTATGACATGTTAAAATGGCTGCCGTGGAAAAGGTCTTTTGAGTCAGTCATGTAGACATCCCTGTCTCAAACATGATGCCTCCTCATGCTTGTTTTTTATTTTAGTTTTGTAAGTCTACAATACCGTTTCAGTTTTTTTCCTAACGGTTAGTTTTTATATGTTAACTAAAATACCCCACCGCACACACACACACACACACACACACCTAGTTTTCACCTTAGTTCACTAGAATACCCCTGCTCTGAACGTGTATAAAAGGGCTTCCTGCTGCTGCAAAGATTGCGTACGGCCATACCACGTCGAACACGCCCGATCTCGTCCGATCTCGGAAGCTAAGCAGCGTCGGGCCTGGTTAGTACTTGGATGGGAGATCGCATGGGAATACCAGGTGCTGTAAGCTTTTTAACTTTCTAAGCAGCAGAGGGCGCTCTGCTGCCTCTCCAGGGGAGACAGAGCCTTGAACACCATTGCTGGCCAGTGGCAGTGCAGTAACATTTACAGAGACCCTGCTATGACATGTTAAAATGGCTGCTGTGGAAAAGGTCTTTTGAGTCAGTCATGTAGACATCCCAGTCTCAAACATGATGCCTCCTCATGCTTGTTTTTTATTTTAGTTTTGTAAGTCTACAATACCGTTTCAGTTTTTTTCCTAACGGTTAGTTTTTATATGTTAACTAAAATACCCCACCGCACACACACACACACACACACACCTAGTTTTCACCTTAGTTCACTAGAATACCCCTGCTCTGAACGTGTATAAAAGGGCTTCCTGCTGCTGCAAAGATTGCTTACGGCCATACCACGTCGAACACGCCCGATCTCGTCCGATCTCGGAAGCTAAGCAGCGTCGGGCCTGGTTAGTACTTGGATGGGAGATCGCATGGGAATACCAGGTGCTGTAAGCTTTTTAACTTTCTAAGCAGCAGAGGGCGCTCTGCTGCCTCTCCAGGGGAGACAGAGCCTTGAACACCATTGCTGGCCAGTGGCAGTGCAGTAACATTTACAGAGACCCTGCTATGACATGTTAAAATGGCTGCTGTGGAAAAGGTCTTTTGAGTCAGTCATGTAGACATCCCAGTCTCAAACATGATGCCTCCTCATGCTTGTTTTTTATTTTAGTTTTGTAAGTCTACAATACCGTTTCAGTTTTTTTCCTAACGGTTAGTTTTTATATCTGTTAACTAAAATACCCCACCCCACACACACACACACCTAGTTTTCACCTTAGTTCACTAGAATACCCCTGCTCTGAACGTGTATAAAAGGGCTTCGTGCTGCGGCAAAAATTGCTTACGGCCATACCACGTTGAACACGCCCGATCTCGTCCGATCTCGGAAGCTAAGCAGCGTCGGGCCTGGTTAATACTTGGATGGGAGACCGCCTGGGAATACCAGGTGCTGTAAGCTTTTTAACTTTCTAAGCAGCAGAGGGCGCTCTGCTGCCTCTCCAGGGGAGACAGAGCCTTGAACACCATTGCTGGCCAGTGGCAGTGCAGTAACCTTTACAGAGACCCCGCTATGACATGTTAAAATGGCTGCCGTGGAAAAGGTCTTTTGAGTCAGTCATGTAGACATCCCTGTCTCAAACATGATGCCTCCTCATGCTTGTTTTTTATTTTAGTTTTGTAAGTCTACAATACCGTTTCAGTTTTTTTCCTAACGGTTAGTTTTTATATGTTAACTAAAATACCCCACCGCACACACACACACACACACACACACCTAGTTTTCACCTTAGTTCACTAGAATACCCCTGCTCTGAACGTGTATAAAAGGGCTTCCTGCTGCTGCAAAGATTGCGTACGGCCATACCACGTCGAACACGCCCGATCTCGTCCGATCTCGGAAGCTAAGCAGCGTCGGGCCTGGTTAGTACTTGGATGGGAGATCGCATGGGAATACCAGGTGCTGTAAGCTTTTTAACTTTCTAAGCAGCAGAGGGCGCTCTGCTGCCTCTCCAGGGGAGACAGAGCCTTGAACACCATTGCTGGCCAGTGGCAGTGCAGTAACATTTACAGAGACCCTGCTATGACATGTTAAAATGGCTGCTGTGGAAAAGGTCTTTTGAGTCAGTCATGTAGACATCCCAGTCTCAAACATGATGCCTCCTCATGCTTGTTTTTTATTTTAGTTTTGTAAGTCTACAATACCGTTTCAGTTTTTTTCCTAACGGTTAGTTTTTATATGTTAACTAAAATACCCCACCGCACACACACACACACACACACACACCTAGTTTTCACCTTAGTTCACTAGAATACCCCTGCTCTGAACGTGTATAAAAGGGCTTCCTGCTGCTGCAAAGATTGCTTACGGCCATACCACGTCGAACACGCCCGATCTCGTCCGATCTCGGAAGCTAAGCAGCGTCGGGCCTGGTTAGTACTTGGATGGGAGATCGCATGGGAATACCAGGTGCTGTAAGCTTTTTAACTTTCTAAGCAGCAGAGGGCGCTCTGCTGCCTCTCCAGGGGAGACAGAGCCTTGAACACCATTGCTGGCCAGTGGCAGTGCAGTAACATTTACAGAGACCCTGCTATGACATGTTAAAATGGCTGCTGTGGAAAAGGTCTTTTGAGTCAGTCATGTAGACATCCCAGTCTCAAACATGATGCCTCCTCATGCTTGTTTTTTATTTTAGTTTTGTAAGTCTACAATACCGTTTCAGTTTTTTTCCTAACGGTTAGTTTTTATATCTGTTAACTAAAATACCCCACCCCACACACACACACACACACCTAGTTTTCACCTTAGTTCACTAGAATACCCCTGCTCTGAACGTGTATAAAAGGGCTTCGTGCTGCGGCAAAAATTGCTTACGGCCATACCACGTTGAACACGCCCGATCTCGTCCGATCTCGGAAGCTAAGCAGCGTCGGGCCTGGTTAATACTTGGATGGGAGACCGCCTGGGAATACCAGGTGCTGTAAGCTTTTTAACTTTCTAAGCAGCAGAGGGCGCTCTGCTGCCTCTCCAGGGGAGACAGAGCCTTGAACACCATTGCTGGCCAGTGGCAGTGCAGTAACATTTACAGAGACCCTGCTATGACATGTTAAAATGGCTGCTGTGGAAAAGGTCTTTTGAGTCAGTCATGTAGACATCCCAGTCTCAAACATGATGCCTCCTCATGCTTGTTTTTTATTTTAGTTTTGTAAGTCTACAATACCGTTTCAGTTTTTTTCCTAACGGTTAGTTTTTATATCTGTTAACTAAAATACCCCACCCCACACACACACACACCTAGTTTTCACCTTAGTTCACTAGAATACCCCTGCTCTGAACGTGTATAAAAGGGCTTCCTGCTGCGGCAAAAATTGCTTACGGCCATACCACGTTGAACACGCCCGATCTCGTCCGATCTCGGAAGCTAAGCAGCGTCGGGCCTGGTTAATACTTGGATGGGAGACCGCCTGGGAATACCAGGTGCTGTAAGCTTTTTAACTTTCTAAGCAGCAGAGGGCGCTCTGCTGCCTCTCCAGGGGAGACAGAGCCTTGAACACCATTGCTGGCCAGTGGCAGTGCAGTAACCTTTACAGAGACCCCGCTATGACATGTTAAAATGGCTGCCGTGGAAAAGGTCTTTTGAGTCAGTCATGTAGACATCCCTGTCTCAAACATGATGCCTCCTCATGCTTGTTTTTTATTTTAGTTTTGTAAGTCTACAATACCGTTTCAGTTTTTTTCCTAACGGTTAGTTTTTATATGTTAACTAAAATACCCCACCGCACACACACACACACACACACACACCTAGTTTTCACCTTAGTTCACTAGAATACCCCTGCTCTGAACGTGTATAAAAGGGCTTCCTGCTGCTGCAAAGATTGCGTACGGCCATACCACGTCGAACACGCCCGATCTCGTCCGATCTCGGAAGCTAAGCAGCGTCGGGCCTGGTTAGTACTTGGATGGGAGATCGCATGGGAATACCAGGTGCTGTAAGCTTTTTAACTTTCTAAGCAGCAGAGGGCGCTCTGCTGCCTCTCCAGGGGAGACAGAGCCTTGAACACCATTGCTGGCCAGTGGCAGTGCAGTAACATTTACAGAGACCCTGCTATGACATGTTAAAATGGCTGCTGTGGAAAAGGTCTTTTGAGTCAGTCATGTAGACATCCCAGTCTCAAACATGATGCCTCCTCATGCTTGTTTTTTATTTTAGTTTTGTAAGTCTACAATACCGTTTCAGTTTTTTTCCTAACGGTTAGTTTTTATATGTTAACTAAAATACCCCACCGCACACACACACACACACACACACCTAGTTTTCACCTTAGTTCACTAGAATACCCCTGCTCTGAACGTGTATAAAAGGGCTTCCTGCTGCTGCAAAGATTGCTTACGGCCATACCACGTCGAACACGCCCGATCTCGTCCGATCTCGGAAGCTAAGCAGCGTCGGGCCTGGTTAGTACTTGGATGGGAGATCGCATGGGAATACCAGGTGCTGTAAGCTTTTTAACTTTCTAAGCAGCAGAGGGCGCTCTGCTGCCTCTCCAGGGGAGACAGAGCCTTGAACACCATTGCTGGCCAGTGGCAGTGCAGTAACATTTACAGAGACCCTGCTATGACATGTTAAAATGGCTGCTGTGGAAAAGGTCTTTTGAGTCAGTCATGTAGACATCCCAGTCTCAAACATGATGCCTCCTCATGCTTGTTTTTTATTTTAGTTTTGTAAGTCTACAATACCGTTTCAGTTTTTTTCCTAACGGTTAGTTTTTATATCTGTTAACTAAAATACCCCACCCCACACACACACACACCTAGTTTTCACCTTAGTTCACTAGAATACCCCTGCTCTGAACGTGTATAAAAGGGCTTCGTGCTGCGGCAAAAATTGCTTACGGCCATACCACGTTGAACACGCCCGATCTCGTCCGATCTCGGAAGCTAAGCAGCGTCGGGCCTGGTTAATACTTGGATGGGAGACCGCCTGGGAATACCAGGTGCTGTAAGCTTTTTAACTTTCTAAGCAGCAGAGGGCGCTCTGCTGCCTCTCCAGGGGAGACAGAGCCTTGAACACCATTGCTGGCCAGTGGCAGTGCAGTAACCTTTACAGAGACCCCGCTATGACATGTTAAAATGGCTGCCGTGGAAAAGGTCTTTTGAGTCAGTCATGTAGACATCCCTGTCTCAAACATGATGCCTCCTCATGCTTGTTTTTTATTTTAGTTTTGTAAGTCTACAATACCGTTTCAGTTTTTTTCCTAACGGTTAGTTTTTATATGTTAACTAAAATACCCCACCGCACACACACACACACACACACACACCTAGTTTTCACCTTAGTTCACTAGAATACCCCTGCTCTGAACGTGTATAAAAGGGCTTCCTGCTGCTGCAAAGATTGCGTACGGCCATACCACGTCGAACACGCCCGATCTCGTCCGATCTCGGAAGCTAAGCAGCGTCGGGCCTGGTTAGTACTTGGATGGGAGATCGCATGGGAATACCAGGTGCTGTAAGCTTTTTAACTTTCTAAGCAGCAGAGGGCGCTCTGCTGCCTCTCCAGGGGAGACAGAGCCTTGAACACCATTGCTGGCCAGTGGCAGTGCAGTAACATTTACAGAGACCCTGCTATGACATGTTAAAATGGCTGCTGTGGAAAAGGTCTTTTGAGTCAGTCATGTAGACATCCCAGTCTCAAACATGATGCCTCCTCATGCTTGTTTTTTATTTTAGTTTTGTAAGTCTACAATACCGTTTCAGTTTTTTTCCTAACGGTTAGTTTTTATATGTTAACTAAAATACCCCACCGCACACACACACACACACACACACACCTAGTTTTCACCTTAGTTCACTAGAATACCCCTGCTCTGAACGTGTATAAAAGGGCTTCCTGCTGCTGCAAAGATTGCTTACGGCCATACCACGTCGAACACGCCCGATCTCGTCCGATCTCGGAAGCTAAGCAGCGTCGGGCCTGGTTAGTACTTGGATGGGAGATCGCATGGGAATACCAGGTGCTGTAAGCTTTTTAACTTTCTAAGCAGCAGAGGGCGCTCTGCTGCCTCTCCAGGGGAGACAGAGCCTTGAACACCATTGCTGGCCAGTGGCAGTGCAGTAACATTTACAGAGACCCTGCTATGACATGTTAAAATGGCTGCTGTGGAAAAGGTCTTTTGAGTCAGTCATGTAGACATCCCAGTCTCAAACATGATGCCTCCTCATGCTTGTTTTTTATTTTAGTTTTGTAAGTCTACAATACCGTTTCAGTTTTTTTCCTAACGGTTAGTTTTTATATCTGTTAACTAAAATACCCCACCCCACACACACACACACCTAGTTTTCACCTTAGTTCACTAGAATACCCCTGCTCTGAACGTGTATAAAAGGGCTTCGTGCTGCGGCAAAAATTGCTTACGGCCATACCACGTTGAACACGCCCGATCTCGTCCGATCTCGGAAGCTAAGCAGCGTCGGGCCTGGTTAATACTTGGATGGGAGACCGCCTGGGAATACCAGGTGCTGTAAGCTTTTTAACTTTCTAAGCAGCAGAGGGCGCTCTGCTGCCTCTCCAGGGGAGACAGAGCCTTGAACACCATTGCTGGCCAGTGGCAGTGCAGTAACCTTTACAGAGACCCCGCTATGACATGTTAAAATGGCTGCCGTGGAAAAGGTCTTTTGAGTCAGTCATGTAGACATCCCTGTCTCAAACATGATGCCTCCTCATGCTTGTTTTTTATTTTAGTTTTGTAAGTCTACAATACCGTTTCAGTTTTTTTCCTAACGGTTAGTTTTTATATGTTAACTAAAATACCCCACCGCACACACACACACACACACACACACCTAGTTTTCACCTTAGTTCACTAGAATACCCCTGCTCTGAACGTGTATAAAAGGGCTTCCTGCTGCTGCAAAGATTGCGTACGGCCATACCACGTCGAACACGCCCGATCTCGTCCGATCTCGGAAGCTAAGCAGCGTCGGGCCTGGTTAGTACTTGGATGGGAGATCGCATGGGAATACCAGGTGCTGTAAGCTTTTTAACTTTCTAAGCAGCAGAGGGCGCTCTGCTGCCTCTCCAGGGGAGACAGAGCCTTGAACACCATTGCTGGCCAGTGGCAGTGCAGTAACATTTACAGAGACCCTGCTATGACATGTTAAAATGGCTGCTGTGGAAAAGGTCTTTTGAGTCAGTCATGTAGACATCCCAGTCTCAAACATGATGCCTCCTCATGCTTGTTTTTTATTTTAGTTTTGTAAGTCTACAATACCGTTTCAGTTTTTTTCCTAACGGTTAGTTTTTATATGTTAACTAAAATACCCCACCGCACACACACACACACACACACACACCTAGTTTTCACCTTAGTTCACTAGAATACCCCTGCTCTGAACGTGTATAAAAGGGCTTCCTGCTGCTGCAAAGATTGCTTACGGCCATACCACGTCGAACACGCCCGATCTCGTCCGATCTCGGAAGCTAAGCAGCGTCGGGCCTGGTTAGTACTTGGATGGGAGATCGCATGGGAATACCAGGTGCTGTAAGCTTTTTAACTTTCTAAGCAGCAGAGGGCGCTCTGCTGCCTCTCCAGGGGAGACAGAGCCTTGAACACCATTGCTGGCCAGTGGCAGTGCAGTAACATTTACAGAGACCCTGCTATGACATGTTAAAATGGCTGCTGTGGAAAAGGTCTTTTGAGTCAGTCATGTAGACATCCCAGTCTCAAACATGATGCCTCCTCATGCTTGTTTTTTATTTTAGTTTTGTAAGTCTACAATACCGTTTCAGTTTTTTTCCTAACGGTTAGTTTTTATATCTGTTAACTAAAATACCCCACCCCACACACACACACACCTAGTTTTCACCTTAGTTCACTAGAATACCCCTGCTCTGAACGTGTATAAAAGGGCTTCGTGCTGCGGCAAAAATTGCTTACGGCCATACCACGTTGAACACGCCCGATCTCGTCCAATCTCGGAAGCTAAGCAGCGTCGGGCCTGGTTAATACTTGGATGGGAGACCGCCTGGGAATACCAGGTGCTGTAAGCTTTTTAACTTTCTAAGCAGCAGAGGGCGCTCTGCTGCCTCTCCAGGGGAGACAGAGCCTTGAACACCATTGCTGGCCAGTGGCAGTGCAGTAACCTTTACAGAGACCCCGCTATGACATGTTAAAATGGCTGCCGTGGAAAAGGTCTTTTGAGTCAGTCATGTAGACATCCCTGTCTCAAACATGATGCCTCCTCATGCTTGTTTTTTATTTTAGTTTTGTAAGTCTACAATACCGTTTCAGTTTTTTTCCTAACGGTTAGTTTTTATATGTTAACTAAAATACCCCACCGCACACACACACACACACACACACACCTAGTTTTCACCTTAGTTCACTAGAATACCCCTGCTCTGAACGTGTATAAAAGGGCTTCCTGCTGCTGCAAAGATTGCGTACGGCCATACCACGTCGAACACGCCCGATCTCGTCCGATCTCGGAAGCTAAGCAGCGTCGGGCCTGGTTAGTACTTGGATGGGAGATCGCATGGGAATACCAGGTGCTGTAAGCTTTTTAACTTTCTAAGCAGCAGAGGGCGCTCTGCTGCCTCTCCAGGGGAGACAGAGCCTTGAACACCATTGCTGGCCAGTGGCAGTGCAGTAACATTTACAGAGACCCTGCTATGACATGTTAAAATGGCTGCTGTGGAAAAGGTCTTTTGAGTCAGTCATGTAGACATCCCAGTCTCAAACATGATGCCTCCTCATGCTTGTTTTTTATTTTAGTTTTGTAAGTCTACAATACCGTTTCAGTTTTTTTCCTAACGGTTAGTTTTTATATGTTAACTAAAATACCCCACCGCACACACACACACACACACACACACCTAGTTTTCACCTTAGTTCACTAGAATACCCCTGCTCTGAACGTGTATAAAAGGGCTTCCTGCTGCTGCAAAGATTGCTTACGGCCATACCACGTCGAACACGCCCGATCTCGTCCGATCTCGGAAGCTAAGCAGCGTCGGGCCTGGTTAGTACTTGGATGGGAGATCGCATGGGAATACCAGGTGCTGTAAGCTTTTTAACTTTCTAAGCAGCAGAGGGCGCTCTGCTGCCTCTCCAGGGGAGACAGAGCCTTGAACACCATTGCTGGCCAGTGGCAGTGCAGTAACATTTACAGAGACCCTGCTATGACATGTTAAAATGGCTGCTGTGGAAAAGGTCTTTTGAGTCAGTCATGTAGACATCCCAGTCTCAAACATGATGCCTCCTCATGCTTGTTTTTTATTTTAGTTTTGTAAGTCTACAATACCGTTTCAGTTTTTTTCCTAACGGTTAGTTTTTATATCTGTTAACTAAAATACCCCACCCCACACACACACACACCTAGTTTTCACCTTAGTTCACTAGAATACCCCTGCTCTGAACGTGTATAAAAGGGCTTCGTGCTGCGGCAAAAATTGCTTACGGCCATACCACGTTGAACACGCCCGATCTCGTCCGATCTCGGAAGCTAAGCAGCGTCGGGCCTGGTTAATACTTGGATGGGAGACCGCCTGGGAATACCAGGTGCTGTAAGCTTTTTAACTTTCTAAGCAGCAGAGGGCGCTCTGCTGCCTCTCCAGGGGAGACAGAGCCTTGAACACCATTGCTGGCCAGTGGCAGTGCAGTAACATTTACAGAGACCCTGCTATGACATGTTAAAATGGCTGCTGTGGAAAAGGTCTTTTGAGTCAGTCATGTAGACATCCCAGTCTCAAACATGATGCCTCCTCATGCTTGTTTTTTATTTTAGTTTTGTAAGTCTACAATACCGTTTCAGTTTTTTTCCTAACGGTTAGTTTTTATATCTGTTAACTAAAATACCCCACCCCACACACACACACACCTAGTTTTCACCTTAGTTCACTAGAATACCCCTGCTCTGAACGTGTATAAAAGGGCTTCCTGCTGCGGCAAAAATTGCTTACGGCCATACCACGTTGAACACGCCCGATCTCGTCCGATCTCGGAAGCTAAGCAGCGTCGGGCCTGGTTAATACTTGGATGGGAGACCGCCTGGGAATACCAGGTGCTGTAAGCTTTTTAACTTTCTAAGCAGCAGAGGGCGCTCTGCTGCCTCTCCAGGGGAGACAGAGCCTTGAACACCATTGCTGGCCAGTGGCAGTGCAGTAACCTTTACAGAGACCCCGCTATGACATGTTAAAATGGCTGCCGTGGAAAAGGTCTTTTGAGTCAGTCATGTAGACATCCCTGTCTCAAACATGATGCCTCCTCATGCTTGTTTTTTATTTTAGTTTTGTAAGTCTACAATACCGTTTCAGTTTTTTTCCTAACGGTTAGTTTTTATATGTTAACTAAAATACCCCACCGCACACACACACACACACACACACACCTAGTTTTCACCTTAGTTCACTAGAATACCCCTGCTCTGAACGTGTATAAAAGGGCTTCCTGCTGCTGCAAAGATTGCGTACGGCCATACCACGTCGAACACGCCCGATCTCGTCCGATCTCGGAAGCTAAGCAGCGTCGGGCCTGGTTAGTACTTGGATGGGAGATCGCATGGGAATACCAGGTGCTGTAAGCTTTTTAACTTTCTAAGCAGCAGAGGGCGCTCTGCTGCCTCTCCAGGGGAGACAGAGCCTTGAACACCATTGCTGGCCAGTGGCAGTGCAGTAACATTTACAGAGACCCTGCTATGACATGTTAAAATGGCTGCTGTGGAAAAGGTCTTTTGAGTCAGTCATGTAGACATCCCAGTCTCAAACATGATGCCTCCTCATGCTTGTTTTTTATTTTAGTTTTGTAAGTCTACAATACCGTTTCAGTTTTTTTCCTAACGGTTAGTTTTTATATGTTAACTAAAATACCCCACCGCACACACACACACACACACACACCTAGTTTTCACCTTAGTTCACTAGAATACCCCTGCTCTGAACGTGTATAAAAGGGCTTCCTGCTGCTGCAAAGATTGCTTACGGCCATACCACGTCGAACACGCCCGATCTCGTCCGATCTCGGAAGCTAAGCAGCGTCGGGCCTGGTTAGTACTTGGATGGGAGATCGCATGGGAATACCAGGTGCTGTAAGCTTTTTAACTTTCTAAGCAGCAGAGGGCGCTCTGCTGCCTCTCCAGGGGAGACAGAGCCTTGAACACCATTGCTGGCCAGTGGCAGTGCAGTAACATTTACAGAGACCCTGCTATGACATGTTAAAATGGCTGCTGTGGAAAAGGTCTTTTGAGTCAGTCATGTAGACATCCCAGTCTCAAACATGATGCCTCCTCATGCTTGTTTTTTATTTTAGTTTTGTAAGTCTACAATACCGTTTCAGTTTTTTTCCTAACGGTTAGTTTTTATATCTGTTAACTAAAATACCCCACCCCACACACACACACACCTAGTTTTCACCTTAGTTCACTAGAATACCCCTGCTCTGAACGTGTATAAAAGGGCTTCGTGCTGCGGCAAAAATTGCTTACGGCCATACCACGTTGAACACGCCCGATCTCGTCCGATCTCGGAAGCTAAGCAGCGTCGGGCCTGGTTAATACTTGGATGGGAGACCGCCTGGGAATACCAGGTGCTGTAAGCTTTTTAACTTTCTAAGCAGCAGAGGGCGCTCTGCTGCCTCTCCAGGGGAGACAGAGCCTTGAACACCATTGCTGGCCAGTGGCAGTGCAGTAACCTTTACAGAGACCCCGCTATGACATGTTAAAATGGCTGCCGTGGAAAAGGTCTTTTGAGTCAGTCATGTAGACATCCCTGTCTCAAACATGATGCCTCCTCATGCTTGTTTTTTATTTTAGTTTTGTAAGTCTACAATACCGTTTCAGTTTTTTTCCTAACGGTTAGTTTTTATATGTTAACTAAAATACCCCACCGCACACACACACACACACACACACACCTAGTTTTCACCTTAGTTCACTAGAATACCCCTGCTCTGAACGTGTATAAAAGGGCTTCCTGCTGCTGCAAAGATTGCGTACGGCCATACCACGTCGAACACGCCCGATCTCGTCCGATCTCGGAAGCTAAGCAGCGTCGGGCCTGGTTAGTACTTGGATGGGAGATCGCATGGGAATACCAGGTGCTGTAAGCTTTTTAACTTTCTAAGCAGCAGAGGGCGCTCTGCTGCCTCTCCAGGGGAGACAGAGCCTTGAACACCATTGCTGGCCAGTGGCAGTGCAGTAACATTTACAGAGACCCTGCTATGACATGTTAAAATGGCTGCTGTGGAAAAGGTCTTTTGAGTCAGTCATGTAGACATCCCAGTCTCAAACATGATGCCTCCTCATGCTTGTTTTTTATTTTAGTTTTGTAAGTCTACAATACCGTTTCAGTTTTTTTCCTAACGGTTAGTTTTTATATGTTAACTAAAATACCCCACCGCACACACACACACACACACACACACCTAGTTTTCACCTTAGTTCACTAGAATACCCCTGCTCTGAACGTGTATAAAAGGGCTTCCTGCTGCTGCAAAGATTGCTTACGGCCATACCACGTCGAACACGCCCGATCTCGTCCGATCTCGGAAGCTAAGCAGCGTCGGGCCTGGTTAGTACTTGGATGGGAGATCGCATGGGAATACCAGGTGCTGTAAGCTTTTTAACTTTCTAAGCAGCAGAGGGCGCTCTGCTGCCTCTCCAGGGGAGACAGAGCCTTGAACACCATTGCTGGCCAGTGGCAGTGCAGTAACATTTACAGAGACCCTGCTATGACATGTTAAAATGGCTGCTGTGGAAAAGGTCTTTTGAGTCAGTCATGTAGACATCCCAGTCTCAAACATGATGCCTCCTCATGCTTGTTTTTTATTTTAGTTTTGTAAGTCTACAATACCGTTTCAGTTTTTTTCCTAACGGTTAGTTTTTATATCTGTTAACTAAAATACCCCACCCCACACACACACACACCTAGTTTTCACCTTAGTTCACTAGAATACCCCTGCTCTGAACGTGTATAAAAGGGCTTCGTGCTGCGGCAAAAATTGCTTACGGCCATACCACGTTGAACACGCCCGATCTCGTCCGATCTCGGAAGCTAAGCAGCGTCGGGCCTGGTTAATACTTGGATGGGAGACCGCCTGGGAATACCAGGTGCTGTAAGCTTTTTAACTTTCTAAGCAGCAGAGGGCGCTCTGCTGCCTCTCCAGGGGAGACAGAGCCTTGAACACCATTGCTGGCCAGTGGCAGTGCAGTAACCTTTACAGAGACCCCGCTATGACATGTTAAAATGGCTGCCGTGGAAAAGGTCTTTTGAGTCAGTCATGTAGACATCCCTGTCTCAAACATGATGCCTCCTCATGCTTGTTTTTTATTTTAGTTTTGTAAGTCTACAATACCGTTTCAGTTTTTTTCCTAACGGTTAGTTTTTATATGTTAACTAAAATACCCCACCGCACACACACACACACACACACACACCTAGTTTTCACCTTAGTTCACTAGAATACCCCTGCTCTGAAC
>NC_139640.1:20813020-20838020 GCF_964638095.1 Poromitra crassiceps
TCAAGTATTTAAGCCCCTTTTTGGATTAAGTGGATCCTTACCTCTCAGGAACAATGTGCCGTGCCATCTCAGGCTATCTTATTTTTGTATTTTTTCCACATATAAACAACATGCATATCTGTGTTTTTGTCAACCCTGTTACCGACATAACAATTACTGTTTGAAAAGGTTTTAAATCCATATTTAGAACAAATCTGATATATTATGAAAGATAAAGTTCCCTTGTTACACTAAGTGTGTTTGTAAAGTGAGAATATTGAGGAGTTTACTTTTTTCCCATGGATGAATATCTCCATTTACATTTGGCACCTTCACAGCATCTTCTGTTTAAGAAAAAGTATGTAAACAAACTAATAATACCCAAATTTCTTTGAGTGGATTACTGATACTTTTTACTTAACGCATAAAATTCATTTATTTTACATGAGTCTTTTCATTTTTTAAATTATATTAGAATATTATACAAGAAACAGGTTGACAACAGTTAGCATATTGGTTATATCTGCCTGTTTAAGTTATAGTTATGGATGTAATAGGGTTATTTATGGAGTTGTAACGGAGTTATGTGACATTCATAAACCTTTAATTCAACATTAGAATCAGAATATTTTGGGAGACAGATTTATTGAGAGGTTTTAGCATAGAAGATGATGAAAAAATGATGATACTGTGGATGTAAATGTAAGCCAATTGTTTTATTCAAAATACTGAAATGACATCACATTCCTCACACCTTTGTTTATTTTGGTCCAATGTATAAAGTGCAAACCATATCCCAACAAAGACACACCATTGTCAATTATCTCATCTATGACCTATAGACGGTTTTAACTAACAAAAACATTCTAAATTGAACCCCCGCTCCACTTCCTGTTGCAGTGTTTGCTATGGACATAAAAGAAAAAAAACATTCAAGTGCAGGACTGACCATTCCGTGAAACTGTCTATAGTCACTAGTCAGTAACATCAACACACTTTAGCCTACCTATCAGTTTAATAAATAGAAAACTATAACATTTAGGGATGAACTGTAAAAACATGTATATATTCTCTAAATACTATTGGCAAGAAAAGTTTATTTTCATGTACACACAAAGCATGCTTTCGTAAACCCTGTTACCCTAGAATGGTAACAGGGTTGATGAAAAATGTTGTGGCAGCCATTACTAGCCATCTGGTAAAGGTGCTAACACCACATGGTGTGCATTCATGAGAGGCTGAAATTATGTTATATATCTACATTTAAAATTCCAAACAAATAACTTTTTAATGTATGCTTTTCTGGTAACAGGGCTGACACAGCGTGCTCGTCCTCCTCTGTCAGACTTTACAAAACTTGAAGAAAATTCATTAAAAGCAGATGGTCACTTACTTATCTTTCCACCATCATCTTTAGAAAAGGCAGGTGATGTCACTTCCTGGAAATGCTACAACTTTTGGAACAGTCCCATTATGTCTGAAGGGGTGTTTTCGTTAAAAGTAACAGGGTTGATGACAACATGGATACAAGACTATATTGTTCTTTTTCTCATCATTTTACACATATTAAGAATAAAACTCATTCATGAGTATGAAACAACACTTGGGGCATTATATAGGTGTATTTTTTTTTATGATATTTTGATGTTTTTGGCCTTAACTCATTGAGTGCCATGGACGTCCTTCGACGTCCAATTAAATAGTGACGTAGAGTGCCACGGACGTCCTTCGACGTCCAATGCGTTTTTGACGGTGGGACGTCGATCAAAGCCTTCCGCAGCTCCTGTACAACTATAGTAGCTATTGGAGGTCTATAACCTATTTTATACCATGGTCTGGGTGAATACTCGATTCTGATTGGCTGCAAGGTGTCCATTAAAAGTGATATTGTACAGTGATAATGGACACCTAGCTAAATGGTCTGTTCACCGTTCATATCAATGCGCCATAGTTTCATCAGTGTTATCAGGAGAGCAGTTTGAGCTCTATACCCCCGTTAAGGGTTAATATGACAATTTGGAACTTGAGAAAAAAATTGAGTCGGTCAAAGTAAGTATTTAAATCACCCCTGTGTGCTCAGTTTATCAAAAATAACTCTTATTTACAATTTTGATTTTCGTTTCGGAGATTTTTTAACCTCGCGTCATCAGCTCTTCTCGGCGAGAAAGAGGGAGCTTTCCCTCGCTCGTGCACGAGCCCGGCCTTTGACACAGAGAGAGAGAGAGAGAGAGAGAGAGATGAGAGAGAGAGAGAGGAGAGAGAGAGAGAGAGAGAGAGAGAGAGAGAGATCGATCAGGAGTGAGCCAGGGACAGAGGGGCTAGTGAGGAGAGATGAAGGTACAGGCGGGCTTTTATATGGCAGAGAATTGGGGCTTTGTTGTGCACCTGAGCACCCCTGAGAGAGATGGACCCTGTGACTCCTCCCACCATAACTCACACGCTCCTTATTGGATGAATGTTACACCGACTTCAGCTGTGTGTCACTCAGCCCCCCCCCCCCCCCCCCCCCCCCCCGCCCTCCCTCCCTCTCCCTCTCTCTCTCTCTCTGTCTCTCTAGGTGTCCTCTCTCTCTCCTCAGCCTCTGACACTGTTTTAATGAGTCCAATGAGTGGACTAAACCTCTGACGGTGGCAGTGTCACTAAACCTCAGACGGTGGCAGTGTCATCACTGTCATGTATTGGCTGATGCTAAATGGCTCGGTCGTTCTTGATGCTCTCTGACTTTAGTCTCCCTTGTTCTCCCCCGCCCACTCTCTCTCTCTCTCTCTCTCTGTGTCTCTCTAGGTCTCTCTCTCTCTCTCTCTCTCTCTCTCTCTCTCTCTGTATATTTCTTCTGCTGTGCCTCTCTTGCCATCTGTCTCTCTTCCTCTCGTTCTGTCTGTCTCCCTACATTGCTCTCTTTCAATCTGTCTCCCCCTCTGTGAATGGTTTCGCTCCGTCTCCCGAGGCCCGTCCCACTTCTTCTGTCTCTCTCTCTCTCTCTCTCATTCTCTCTCTCCCCTGTAACCTCTTTTCAAATGTCTCTCTCCCGCTCTCCTTATACTGTATGCCCCTATCTAATTCTGTCCCTCTATCCCTCTTTTTGTCTCTCCTATCCCCTCTGCCTTTATATCTATATCTCTCTCTTTCTTGACCTTTCCACCTGTCTTGTCTCTCTCCCCTCTATCCCTCTTTTTCTGTCTCTATTAGGGGTGTCACGATACACTCAGTTCACGATACGATACGTATCACGATACTGGGTTCACGATAACGATACGATACGATACGATTTTAACAATATTTTTTTAAACTTGAATAATGACAATATATGACTGGAAAAGTAGTATTTTATTTGAAATGCACAAATACAAAACATGCTGTTGTGGGAAATTGTTATTACAATAACAACTAGAAAAAACATGAGATTGGAGATAAGGCTTATCTTGAAATAGAATGAGTTACACCGTCACTTAGATTTAATTTGAACTAAAAGGTTTCTCAGCAGTATAAATTCTCATTATGCATCTTCAGTTTTTCTTCAAACTCAAACAACAAGACTTTTCTTAGTCTATTTTTTATGCATCTTCAATTTTTCCTGTCAAGTAAACAGTTTTGCCAGAAACTCAATTGAATGGTTTCTCTCCTGTATAACTTCTCATGTGTCTCTTCAGAGACTTGTTCAACTGAACTACTTTCCACACATTGAACTTCAACAAACAAAGACGTTTCTTTGTCTACTTTTGAAAAAAAAAAAAAAAAAAAAAATTCACGATATGAGATTTCATCTCAACGATACATATCGTGACGTTTTACTATCGCGAAATTTCGTGGGACGATATATTGTGACACCCCTAGTCTCTATCCCTCACTATTATCTCTCACCTCCCGGGCGTAGGTCTACAGGGGTGCCAGAGCATCATTGCATCAGTGTCATATTTTGCACCCTCAGTTGAAAGTTGCGTGTGCGGCGGATGACTGTGTTACAGAGGCTGGAAGGGCTCATTCCTAAAGCATATGGGTGTTTATCGGAAAAACTTGGCATTTTGCATTCTTGACGTTTGATTTTCAAAGTACTGTTTTAAAAGTATTTAAGCCCCTTTTTGGATTAAGTGGATCCTTACCTCTCAGGAAAATGTGCCGTGCCATCTCAGGCTATCTTATTTTTGTATTTTTTCCACATATAAACAACATGCATATCTGTGTTTTGTCAACCCTGTTACCGACATAACAATTACTGTTTGAAAAGGTTTTAAATCCATATTTAGAACAAATCTGATATATTATGAAAGATAAAGTCTCCCTTGTTACACTAAGTGTGTTTGTAAAGTGAGAATATTGAGGAGTATACTTTTCCCCATGGATGAATATGCCCATTTACATTTGGCACTTTCACAGCATCTTCTGTTTAAGAAAAAGTTATGTAAACAAACTAATAATACCCAAATTTCTTTGAGTGGATTACTGATACTTTTTACTTAACGCATAACATGTGTTTATTTTGCATGTGTCTTTTCATTTTTTGAATTATATTAGAATATTATACAAGTAACAGGGTTGACAACAGTCAGCATATTGGTTATTCTGCCTGTTTAAGTTATAGTTATGGATGTAATAGGGTTATTTATGGAGTTGTAACGGAGTTATGTGACAATCATAAATATTTAATTCAACATTACTAATCAGAATATTTTGGAGACAGATTTATTGAGAGGTTTTAGCATAGAAGATGATGAAAAATGATGATACTGTGGATGTAAATGTAAGCCAATTGTTTTATTCAAAATACTGAAATGACATCACATTCCTCACACCTTTGTTTATTTTGGTCCAATGTATAAAGTGCAAACCATATCCCAACAAAGACACACCATTGTCCAATTATCTCATCTATGACCTATAGACGGTTTTAACTTAACAAAAACATTCTAAATTGAACCCCCGCTCACTTCCTGTTGCAGTGTTTGCTATGGACATAAAAGAAAAAAAAACATTCAAGTGCAGGACTGACCATTCCGTGAAAACTGTCTATAGTCACTAGTCAGTAACATCAACACACTTTAGCCTACCTATCAGTTTAATAAATAGAAAACTATAACATTTAGGGATGAAACTATAAAAACATGTATATATTCTCTAAATACTATTGGCAAGAAAAGTTTATTTTCATGTACACACAAAAGCATGCTTTCGTAAACCCTGTTACCCTAGAATGGTAACAGGGTTGATGAAAAATGTTGTTGGCAGCCATTACTAGCCATCTGGTAAAGGTGCCAACACCACATGGTGTGCATTCATGAGAGGCCGAAATTATGTTATATATCTACATTTAAAATTCCAAACAAATCACTTTTTAATGTATGCTTTTCTGGTAACAGGGCTGACACAGCGTGCTCGTCCCCCTCTGTCAGATATTACAAAACTTGAAGAAAATTCATTAAAAGCAGATGTCACTTACTTATCTTTCCACCATCATCTTTACAAAAGGCAGGTGATGTCACTTCCTGGAAATGCTACACCTTTTGGAACAGTCCATTATGTCTGAAGGGGTGTTTTCGTTAAAAGTAACAGGGTTGACGACAACATGGATACAAGACTATATTGTTCTTTTTCCTCATCATTTTACACATATTAAGAATAAAACTCATTCATGAGTAATGAAACAACACTTGGGGCATTATATAGGTGTATGTTTTTTTTATGATATTTTGATGTTTTTTGGCCTTAATAGCTAGCCAAAGTAGAAAGATCAGACTGAGATACAGGTCATTTTCGCATTTTTTGCAAGATGCTTCACACAAAAAAGTGTTTAAAACTCTTTAAAAACAAAACGAAGAAATAATTTGTTTTTATTAAGAGACATATCTGGGGGAAGTAAATTATAAAATATTTTATTGCTTATTTGTTGTTTATTCAGATTTACAGAGGAATGTTGTTCCAGATACATAAAATGGCAAGTTTTCCCATAATCACCCACCTGTAACACCTACACTATTGTTCATTGCTGTCACCGCCGCCACTAAATTCAGTGTAAGTCATTTTGTTCGGGAACCGGGTCTGTCACTCCCACCCCCCACTTCCCACTTCCCAATTTCTCACCCGTATTCTTATATCTGTCTCCTTGTGTTCCTCCGTCTCCCCTCCTCTCTCTTTCTCTCTCTCGCTCTCCATTCTCATCTCCCAGTTACGATCGCAGCTGTTCCCAGCATCCGCCCCCGCTATCCCGTGGCGTGGCCCCCCCCCTCTCCCTGGCCCTCCCTCGTTCCCTGGCGTCAGAGGACAGCCGGCAGACACTGCACAGCGCCCCCTCCTTCACCGACAGGGAGAGGTAATGAGTCGCCTCACCAACTCTGTGTATTGTGGGGGGGGGGGGGGGGGGGGGGGTGCGTGCGCGACTCCCCGCCCGCAAATCGGATTCAGGTTTGTTTGTTTGTTTGTGTGTGCTGGGGTGTTTGTGTGCGCGCGCGCGAGTGTGAAACAGCCCTATTAAGCTCTTTTGTGTACTCGGTGAGCATGTACATGCAGTATAATTGGACACTCACGCTAGTCTCTGTGGAGTATGCTGTTTTGTGCAGTTGTGGTGCTGCTGAAGATGTATCGGTGTTGTTTTTTAAACTTCCTCTCTCCCAGATGAGTCATCGTGGGCGGGGCCTGTGGAAGGCGCCCGAGCGACATCCGTGAAATGATGCCCTTTATGCGAGGGTATTTAAAGTTAATCTCAATCAGTGGTAATTATGGGGCTTCTACTCCAGTTCTCCTCAGTTCCTCTCTCCCCTTCCTCCACCTGCTCCTCTTCCTCCCTTCTTCTCTTCAGTCTTTTTACCACGGCGCTGGGCCAGAGGTGCTGCTGGGGTCATAAGATGGCAAAGTCGGTCACTCAGTCAGTCGGGGACGTTGAGTGAGTTTAGTGGTTAAAAGGGCCATCGCTCGGGGTAGGAAGGTGGTAGAGTCGGGATTCGAGGGGTGGGTAGGAATAGTCGAGAGGGGGGTATGGGTGATGTTGGGGGAGGGGTCAATGTGGTCTAAAGCTTGTGGCATACTCTTCACGCCGAGCCAAGCGCATAGGGCGCGCGGCGATTATGACGTCATCGCACCGGCCGTGTCGGGGGGCGAGGCCTGAGCGCAGCGCGGCGCGTCCACGGAGATTTTTCTATCAGCGCGTCGGTTTTGCTGCCTGTGCCTGTGATCTCCGTGGTAGGCTATCAGTGGATATCTGCTGTGATTGAGTCCTCACCGTCGTAAAGTCGCCTTTGAAGCATGACGTTCGATTATAACAAACTAGTTGTGTGGCTTAGCCTTCCCAAATGTTGAGGGTCGTTTTTTATAATTTAATACATAGAATTGGGAACGTTACATTCAATTTCATTCAGACTGCCTGGCGCCTGGAGCTGCACACTGGGTATGTTCTGTTTTGGCCCGCGCAGAGTGCGTGCGCCCTCCTCGGAGCCCCGCCTCCAGCGCGTGCGCGAAGAGTATGCCAGAAGCTTTAAAGGTTTGCGCTTTTCCCCTCTCAATCCCCTGTGAGGTAGTTTTTTTGTTTGCGTCTACGGGACTTTGCCCGCTCCGGGCCTCTCTGCTCCATTTCTCCTTGTTTTCCTCTGCCTTTCCTTCTCTCATCCACATCCTCCTGTCTCCTCCGCTCACCAGGGCTCCCAGGTTTCCCATTATCCTTCTCCTCTCGCTCTCTCTCTCTCTCACACACACACTCTGTGTCTCTCTGTCTGTGTCTCTTGCTGTGTGTCAGGATCCCAGTTGTGAACCTCTGAAGTGACTGTTTTTCTGATAAACATTTCTACGGGGGGCGCCTGAGGAGGAACATCGACATGACCGGAGGGGGCGTGCCCGCGGCGCCATTTTATTTTCTCCGAGACTGTGAAATGAATTCAGGGATCCCAGGTATCCAGCAGCCATCACAAAACCCCCTCTGCTTCCCTGAGGTGTACAAAGCCAAACTCCTCCTCTTCCTGCTGCTCGTGCCCCTCCTTCCTTCCTCTCTGTGTACATCTCTTTTCATGTGGCTCTGCGTCACTGTAGCCCACTCACTGATCTCTATCCCCTGTATTGCCCCGAGCTCTGCGCCTCTACCTACCATGACTAATGCACACAAACAAGTGGTGTAACAGCCATGCAACATCCTATTACCCCCGCCTACCTGAGCTTCCTCAACTGTTTCCCCGCGACTCGGTAGCTGTTCCGTATCAATTCTAATCCAGCACAGACTGTTATTTGATGAAATGACTCTGACAATTGTATTTGGTTTGTAAATGGTTAAAAACTAAGCCATTCTCAGTATCTCCCAAGACTGAAGGGGGTATTTCCGCAAAGCTGTTTGGCAGGGCTGTAGGCAGCAGGCAATGTGTTCAACATGTCACGCTCCAAAAACGGCTGTTTCTTCCCCGCTTTGGGCGCCTGAAATGCAAAGCGTGCGCCTTTTTCCTCTGCAATGTGTCAAGGAGTGTGTTTAGTTTTCAGAGTTTTCCCCCTAATGATCTGCCCGACGTTCACCTCTCTCTGTTGTGCCTTTGTGAGCATCCTCTGTTCTTATTGGGCTGTGTTAAGCATAGAGTTAGTACTTCCAGGGGTGAAGGGTGGAGATCAAATATATTATTCTGCACACACAGAACGTGAATGGATAGAACAGGCATTCCTGTTCAAATCGACATTCTCGAAAAGCGTGGGCTGGTACATAAGATAGCTGGCATAGATTGTTTTATAATGTTGTCATGGAAATAAGCGCACGACCAAAGTGACCAAAGAGCTGATGAGTGACAGGCATTTTCTCACCGGGCAGTCTAGTTTAGGGCTGTGAATCTTCACTGGCCTCACGATTCGATTCCATTACGATTCAGAGGGCTACGATTCGATTCGATTACGATTATCGATGCATCTCGATGCATCTTAAATCGATGCATCACTTTCTTTCCCCCAATACATGATTTATTTTTTCTCACTGTGTGGCTACTTTTAAAATAAAAGTGCATTTGGAATTGCATTGTATCATGATCCATAATTAAAATAAACACCTGCATGTACTTCCATTACATTTTATTTGATTATTATTTTTTATTTTTATTTTTAATAATCGATTTTTGACATTTGTGAATCGATGCAGAATCGTGCACGTCCGCATCGCGATGCATCTTACAGTATAATCGATTATTTTTGACACCCCTAGTCTAGTTGGAATAAAACTATGGCCATTTCCCTTGACATCATTGTCAATCATTGTATACCAGCTGTCTTATACCAAAGCAAATGAGTATGTCAAGCTGGAGTATCATTTCTATCTCTAACGACTCTGCGTTGTATAGGCCTACATGGTGTTGTATAGGCCTACATGGTGTTGTATAGGCCTACATGGTGTTGTATAGGCCTACACAGTGTTGTATGTATAGGCCTACACAGTGTTGTAGTCGAGTCCAGGTGCTGGACACATTTTCAGGACTCGTGACTCCACTTGGACTTGGGCACTGATGACTTGGTAGAGTTGTCACTTTATTCAAAATTCGAAATTAACTTTGAATGTGGGGGAGGGGGGCATGTTCGAATGTAATTGACCTGTTCGAATTATTATTTTTTTTAATAAAAAAAAATATATATTATTATTTTTTTGCAGGCTAGGCCAGGTCACCGGGCATCGGCCCGACGTGCCTGATTATGCAGTCCGCGCCTGCCCGGGAGCGGTGAGGAGCTGACTGACTGGACCATAAGGACAGCTGAGGATTTTTTTTGAATATTTTATATTATATTATATATATTTATACGATGTAACTGGCAGGCGCGGACCGCATAATCGGGCACGTCGGGCTGATGCCCGGTGCCCTGGCCTGGCCTGCATTTTTTTTTTTAATTAACCAATTAAGTTCGAATATATTCGAACATTTTGCGGGCAATTAAAGTTCATTCGAACTTTATTTTGGGAAAAAGTGACAGCTCTATGACTTGGACTCGAGCATTCATGCATTTGGACTCAGAAGTTGGAGACGAGGACTCAGACTTGTTAATTGATAAAGAGTAAGACTGGCGTTTTGTTTTTGTTAGTCTTTTTGTAATAGGCCCTAATAATTTGGTATAAGATATTGATAGCTAGATTAATACCCTGCCATTCAATATTCAATTTTGTGGAAGGGCAGGCATGTGGATTCACGCTCATGTTCAGTAACTGGACTTGGACTCGGGTAACGGGGACTCCACTCGGACTCTTCTTTGGTGACTTGAACTCGAACACTTTGGTGACTTGAACTCGAATACTGGCGACTCGACTCGACTTGAGATATCGTGACTTTGACTACAACACTGGGCCTACAGTATAAAAATCTGTACGAGAGATGCATTTCCTGAATATCACAAATTTATAAATGTATCTTATCTAGCAGTGAGTACTATCTTCCAGAATCCTTCAAAGCCCCTTTTTGTCTGTTTTCAAACTCTGCAACTTTTTTTAAAGCAGCTTTGAGGTTTGACCCCCCACCACCCACTCTTCCACTACAGACATAGTGCTGGTGGTGTCATGCGTGGCTCGTGCAGTCAGTTGCTCCAGTGTCTTGTGATTTTTTAGTAGCATTTCTGTGGAGATGTTCTGTGGATATGTGGTCCTTCTGTACCATGGAAGTTCAATAAAGACTCAACACTGGTGTTTTAAGCTTTGCGTCCATCTGTTTATTTATCTGTGCATGTTTACTGGATTGCCCCTGGGAGCTGTGGGAAGGATTAAGTTTATGCTGTGCATTTTAATAGCTTCCCCCATCTCCTAAATCTTCTGTCCCTTTAGTGAACATTTGTCCACAGCCCTACATTGATTTTGAACCATTGGCTTCACAATAAAAAAAAGTCATGCATAATATGCCAATCATATGTTTTGAAACCACCGAGGAGCAGCTGAAAGCGGGGGGGCAAAGAGTGAGGATGCTGCCAGGCGCGGACTGCATAATCGGGCACATCGGGCAAATGCCTGGTGGCCTGGCCTGGCCTGCAATTTTTTTTTTTTTTTTTTCTGTGTGCCCGCAGTCAGGCCACTCACTGAACAGCAGGCCAGGTGCTGCCTACTGGTTTACTAGTGGTTTTATTACTTTATTCAGGGTTAAAGTGGGTGCATCTCATTGTAAAATTGGACTCGGCCCAAATTGGGCTTCAAACGGCCCAAATTGGGCTTCAAACGGCCCAAATCTGGCTTCAAACGGCCCAAAATGGGCTTCAAACGGCCCAAATTGGGCTTCAAACTGCCCAAATTTTTCGCCTGCGCCGGCACGCGCGTCGGCCCGTATCGGCCTGGCCTGCTTGGTATCTAATGCCCGGCCTGAATTATGATCCCAGTCCGCCCCTGGATGCTGCCCATCATAATCTCCTTACCTCATGGCTTTTCTCACTTCAAAAAGATTGAACAGGACGCTAACCCCGAATTTCCTCTGTGTCCACTTTTTCACACAAATGTCAATAGAATCAGGGAGAGAGAGCAAGAGAGGAGAAATGCAACTCGAGTGTATTGAGATTCTCCGCCAGCCGACGACAGCCCCCGCTAGTGTTTTTTCCATCTCCTCCGGGCATTTTACTGATCAATCCAGGTAATTGATTGGCTGGAGTCCACTCGGATGTTTTTAACGACCGTCTAGTTGCGAGACGCAAAAACCAGCAGACGCTGCAGCAAAGCCGTAACCGTGCGGTGTGCGCCCGAGCAAACGACCCCGACGCTAATGCACAAGTTAGGCGTGCGCGCGCAAGAACACCGTCGCAACATGCAGAGTCATCACTCACATGCTCACACACCTCGAACGCACACAACTCACCACACACACACACACACACACACACACACACTTCACAGGTGTACAGCTGCTAGAATTCACAGCTCCCATCTGTTGGAACGGAGCAAACTGTGAAGCCAAAGCTCAATCACACTGACTGAAATTAACACCACTATTTATAGAGGGGGGGGGGGGGTGAGGGGGTGGAGGGAGAGGGGGGGATGAGGGGGTGGAGCGAGAGGGAAGGTTATAGAGTTAAATGGAATAGGATAATAATTTCCCAGTCTCTCAAGCCTCGTCTTTCACTCTTGACTATTGCTGCTGCTGCTGGTGTGTTAATTGCCATCATTAACGTGATGCGGGATGAAGAGAATGGAGATGTGAGGAAAGGAGGTGGACAGGACGGGGAAACGTGTGATGATGGAGGCGCACGCGGGAGGGTGGCAGGCAGGCAATTTCAACAGGCAATTTTGACATTGAAATAGCAGCTCTGGGGCAAAACATACGGATATAAAATATGAATGTACTTCATGTGTGGGTGGACGTGTGTGACGTGTTACACGTGTGTAACCGTGCTGGTTGAGCACAGGGGGGAGGAGCCTCGGCTCTATAATACATTAGTCTCTTTGGGGAGACGCCCTAATTAATGGCTTGACCTCCTAACGGGGTAGCCCCCCCTTCTGCGAGTTAACATTTAGCAGTGCACCCCTCCAGAGATGCACTTTGAAGTGCACTTATTAATAAAAGGAAGTGACAGTGACATTAATGAGACAGGTTAAGTACAGGGTTTCGTTTTATTTGCCGACAATCTATATTCTGATTTCATAGCATAACATGTCTCGACTCTGCAGAGAGAGAAAAAAAAAATACAAACGTAACATAGAATGAATCTAAACCAAAAGTCTTTAAAACATTAGAAACACAAAACACATCAAATACAACTGATCTTCTTGTCTCATTGTGTCAAATAAAGATCAAAAACAACGGACTCCTTCTGCAGACTGACTGTTATACGTCGTTTCTGTCTTCCCGCGTACTCGCTGTTAGAAGGGGGCGTATATATATACAGAGCTGGTAGTCCCACCCGTCACTCCCATCAGTGTGTGTGTGCTTGTGTGTGCTTGTGTGTGTGAGTGTGAGTGTGAGTGTGAGTGTGTGTGTGTGTGTGTGTGTGTGTGTGTGTGTGTGTGTGTGTGTGTGTGTGTGTGTGTGTGTGTGTGTGTGTGTGTGTGTGTGTGTGTGTGCTTCCGAACCCGTCCCAGGTGAGATTATGAGTGTACGGAGGTGACGAGAAAGTTCCCGTGAAGCGTCTTGTCGTTGGCGTCGTTGCGTGGCGAGTGGGTGTTATTATCGAGGGTGTCCCTGAACGTTGGGCCACGTGAGACAGTTTTACGTCTCCTTTTGTCCGTCAAACCGGTGAGTGGTATCCATCAGTGCCGGTGTCCCCCAGGTCTCTGCCTCCTCCGCCTTCAGTTGGATTTGGACCAGATCTTCCCACTGCCACGCAGCCTGAGGAGGGGGAAGAGGACCCACAGAAAGCCCTGCATAAATGCTTTGCTTAGTACCAAAGTCTCAAAAGACTAGAAGCAGCAACTACTGGCCATTTTCATCTTTTTTGTACATGCAACTCATTCAAAAAAGAGAATAGGTTGATTCAATGTTTATAATAAGTATCCAACACATTTTTTTAAATGAATATTCGATTATTTTGGCTTAACTTTAACTAACAAAATAATGACTAGGGCTGGGCTAAAAAAATCGATTCTCCGATTTTTAATCGATTTTTATTTTAATCCTTTGATATCAATTCATATGTCCAGAGATCGATTTTTTTTATTATTATTATTATTTTAAATAAACATAGGCTATAATATTATAGGCTGTGTGTGGTAGTTGAAACATAGTTTCAAGTTGACGTTTATTTATGTTTGTAGTTTAAACAAAAACAAATACTGTAGGCTACATAAATGGAAATGTTTGATCATTAATATCTACTTTTAGAAATTATATAGGCTGAAATCAAATCACTGTGCATAATTGTGAGAGTGTCTTTATTGACAGATGAAAAGGCTGTTATTTATATGTGTAACTAAAACAATTAAAATTGACAACCGGTCGTGCAAAAAAGGTTGGGAACCCCTGTGTTACATAACTGGACAATCATGTAATTCAGGTTACAGCTCAAAAAACATGTTTTAGTATCACTAACCAAATCGATATTGAAATGAATCGAATCGGAATCGAATCGGGATTAATCGATTCGGAACCTTGTGAATCGGAATCGAATCGATTCTTGAAATTTGAACCAATACCCAGCCCTAATGATGACATACACATTTCATGTGTTTTGTGTCAGAGGCATACTGATTTTTTAAACGACTGAAATTTGCCTGTTCTCCATTAATACACTGACTCATCTACCAGTGTGAAATCTTACAGAATCTGCCAACATGTGATGAATAATTGAGTGGCTTATATGTTACATGTTTATTTTATACATGTCCTACTGAAGCCAATGCATCACTGTTGCAAGTTGTGAGCAAGAATGACTTAGTGGCGCAAGATGTCTAACGTCAAGATTTTAGTATTTTTGCAACATTTTTGACTGATCTCAGTGGACCCTTATTTGTAAGAAACAAATTCTAACTATTGCACTTTCAATCTCTTGCTATAAATACCCAATGATGCACAAAAACCTATTTTAATTGAAAAGATTGAGGTTAAGCCATTATTTATTTGGATTTCAAAACATAAGTGGATATTCATTTCAAGTGCAACATAGAGTGATGAGAATTTACAGACCTCTCTGTTTTAATCAAAACGTGTCAGCCAGTGAGAAAATAAATAATCATTGCTTTTTCTATTTAGCAAGAACAAAGAAAAAACAGGCAGACAACTAAAGTGTCTCATCTTGATCACCAGAAGGGGAAAACAGCCATTTCAGGGAAGAAAGCGCCCGGGGCGTTTGTATATCCAGTGACATTTCCAAATCCAGGACAGACGTGAAATTAGCAAGTGGTTAATTGGGCCGGATGGAGAGGCTGAATCAAAAAGCGAGTCCCTGATAGCAGGGTTAGAGTACCGCTGCCTGCAAAACACTGCGACGTGCATCTGATAATGAAGCTACTTCATGCATACGGGGGTCGGCTCCACACAAGCGCACTCGCACACAATCATACTAACCACTTATGCTGGCAGCTGGCTTTTTAGTGTTTACTGGAAAAAATGGGAAACATAGCGATTCTCTGTTGAATTAACATTGCTCTCGAAAAAGAACATTGCACTTCAATTCAGTGTTTGAAGCAAGCGTCTTTATAGTGCAGTGGCTTAAATGTGAGTAAGTCAACGTTTATTTATTTAACGCCCTTCAAAACCCGGTTTACAAAGTGCTTCACAGAACCAAAAAAAAAGCAGAAACAATAAAGGAAACTTAATGGGGGAAAAAGGGAGAAAAAGAAAAAACCCACATGCAGCTTCTTTGTTCCAATTGTGTTTCTTACTGGAATAAATCAAATTTATTTTTAAACACGGGTGACAAACCTGATTTAGGCGTGAACTAACAATATTCAATAAAAGATGACGTGTAGTTTCAGCAAATTAATCTGCATGGCCAAACATGCATTTCAAGTCCTATCAAATCTATGACCAATGGCCATGCTTTATTAAAAAAATGCACTTGATCGCTACGCAAACTCTTTTTCCCCCCTATCAATAGAGCCAAAGTCGACGTCACTTGCTGCTTCAGCATGCGCACCAAGAGATTTCATCCGCCATTTATTTTCCCATAGACATTTCATAAAATTGCTTATAAAAATAGTTTTACTACTACTAAAAAAAAATAAAAAAAATATCCATTGTTGTCCAATGTTTTGGTCCGAGTGAAATGTTCTACGGGCTCTCTTGTTTCTAAATATAGCTGAATCGTTTGGTAAGTAATGTCTATGGGATAATGAATGGCGGATGAAATCTCTCGGTACGCATGCTGAAGCAGGAAATGACGTCATCTTTGGCTCTCTATTGTATGAAAGTCATAAAACCCAAGACGTTCTTGACTATGGATACTTTGGTCATGCTGACGATACTTGGCTGCCAGTGTTGGGGGTAACTCATTACAAAAGTAACATATTACATGTAATATATTACTTTTAGCAGTAACTCAGTAATATAACTTATTACTTATAGGATTTCAGTAATATTATACCAGTTACTTTGTCAAGTAACTCAAGTTACAAATTGAGTTACATTTTATTCAATCAAAGCACATATTTAAAAAAGATACAATCATTTCCTAATCAAACTGTGTGTTTTTATGCAAATAACCACTATAGATGGCAATAACAAAGGAAACAAATAACATTTAGAATTTTGTATTGTTTACACTGACTTCAAGGTGGTTAAAATTATTTTTCGGGATGGTTCCGGGGCGGCGATGTCATTCTGCTGCTGCTGTTGTTTTGGTAAAAGTAGTGTAATAAGTAACGAGTTACTCTACACAGAAAGTAACATTGTAAAGTAACTTATTACTTTCAAATGAAAGTAACTAGTAATATGTAGTATATTACATTTTGAAAGTAACTTGCCCAACACTGCGCTGCATCTCGAACAATGCCACAACACCCCCCATAAGCCCAGAGAAGACGAACACACATGGCCTACCCTTTCACTTTGGAACTTTTTTTGCCGGGTTGTCGTGGTTCCTGAGAGGAGGCGGGGTCTCGCGGCTCGGCCGGCTGGTCTGCGTCCTGATTGGACGCGGCTCCAGCAGGGGCGGGACCAGATGACGGAGAAGCGGAGCTGGCCTTTAACGTTTTCTGTAGGTTCGATACCTGAAGGAAAAGTGAGGTAAGGAAAGAGGAGGGGTGAGTTTTACGTTGTATTTATGGATGCGATTGCTGTATTAGTTTAGCCTCAAACAAGAGGCAGGAAAAGGGAAATGTGCTGTTAGGAAGAAGCCAAAATACCACAAGTAGGTGGAAGCCTAAAACCAGAACTATTAAGTAGAGAGAAATGACAGAGCATCAAGTATTTACTTCAGGTAGGGCTGGAACTAACGATTATTTTCATTGTCGATTAATCTGTTGATTATTTTCTCGATTAATCGATAAGTTGTTTGCTCCATAAAATGGTGAGAAAATGTCAATCAGTCTTTCCCAAAGCCCAAGTTGACATCCTCAAATGTCTTGTTTTGTCCACAACCCAAAGACATAGAGGGGTAAATTAACCACAAAATATTCACATTTAACACATTCACTGCCAGCCGTTTTTTTTTTACTGTAGGTAGCTTCTGCCAAGGTTTTTTTTTGAGGATTCTGGCTCATCTTTCAACAGCCGAGGATTATTTTCTGCTAAGATTTTGTGAACACAAAATATCTCAAAAGAACTAATAGAATGTGTGCTTTCTCTGTCTAAAAGAGTTAGTTTGTAGAGTTAGTAGTTATGTAGGCATTAGCACTTGAATACAGCATGGTTTCAGCGTCTGAAAATTTAAGCTGAGAAAAATGCCTTTTTGTGAAATTCGATAGAACAGTCACTTTAACCATTCATTTTTGGCATCAGTAAGACATCAGGGGCCACATTACAGAAACTCCCTATCTTATGTCTTAAGTTAGGATAGGACTAGTTTAAGATTTTTTCTGATTTCGTATTACAGAAGCAAATCCTAACTAACTTTAGGAATCCTATCTTATCTTGCTAAATCCTATCTTATGTCTTGTTAGGAAATCCTAAATACTCATCCAGCATCGGTTATCAACTTTTCTGTCTGTTACCCTAGCAACCACTAGCAACAGACACCTCCTCCTTTCTCAACTTGCGGGGGGAACTAGGAGCGCTAGTAGCCTGCTGGTTGGAAAGTTTTCAGCCACCCTCACGCGCGAGGTGAAAGAGAGGGAATGGGCTAAAATAGCGGAAACCGTCTCTGCCGTTCCTCCCCCCTTGGAAACTGTATGTACCGAGGAGCCAAATTGCTGATGGCTGTTGCTACCTCAGTTAAATTACGTGACATAGCAGGCTGAGATATTTTGGATATGTCGGCCACTTCAGTTTGAAAATCTCCCTTCGCAAAAAACCGAAGTGCATTTGGGCAAGTTGTACTACCGGCAGAGGCAGAGCCCCGTGTCGCCTAGACGGTCTCTCCAACACAGGTCTCAGCTCCTCGGCTAGCTGCAGTATCATGTCCCGGGGCAGTCTGTATCGATTAACGAGCGTTCTGTCGTCAAAACGCAAAACGTCATTCGGGTCCCGCATGAGCCTCTCGGCAAATAAATTGCGCCTGTTGACATTTTGTTGGTTTTGCAAATGTAATAGCAGCGCAGCCATAACGTACGTAGGTAGGCTATAAATTATAACGAGATGCAAGATGGCTGTTGTTCCAGTTGAAAATAGCGTAAATTAGTTAGGACAGCATAGCTGGCATCTTAAAGTTAGGAGAGCTTTTTTAAGATTTTGGGGAGTTGGGACGCTTCTGTAATACGCTTTTCCCATTTTAAATTAGGATGAGAATATTGACTTAGGAACTGTTGTTCTGTAATGGGTGTTTTCCTAAATCAAGTCCTAACTCTAATTACCATGGTTACCAATCATTTAGGATAGGATTTGGAATTTAGGAAGTTTCTGTAATGTCGCCCCAGACATCTAAACAATAGTTTTGAACAGTAATTTCCTCCATAACAGCAGGAAACCCCCCTCTCCTTCAAACTCCTCCCTCCATGTGTGTTCTCCTCCTGCCTCCCTGGCTCTGCAGCGGGCGTGTCACAAGCGAGTTGCTGCTGCTGCTGCTGCCTGTCTGCTGGCGGCCGCTCTTTGGGCGAGTCTGGATGGGCTCGCTCGTTTCTTGGGGTTTCGGTTGAGAGCTTTGATGAAGCTTTTGCGATTCTGGTCTTATTTATGCTGCGTGTTTCAAAGTGTGTTCCACCCGTAATCTATTATGCAAATTTGCAATCCCCCACCGCCAGCTCCCTGCGCGAAAGCGAAAGCGTTTTCGCCAATCCATTTTCATGAGAATGGCTTCCTCACGCGGCTGTTTTTGCTTGGCTTTCTCTCGTCTGGAGAGCACTGTCGCCACTTAGTGGGTCGGTAAAATAGATTATACACATTCAATACCTCCCATATTTTAATATGAGATGTAAAAGGGGTTGATCGACGTCCCACGTCAAAAAAAAAGAAAAAAAATTTAAGACGAGATATCTCGTCAACGGCAGTCAACCGGTTTTTTTTAAAGACGAGATATCTGGTCAACGGCAGTGAACGTGTTAAGAAGCTGAAATAAGAGAATTTTGACTTTTTTTTCTTTCTTAAAAAAATGTAAAACAACCTGATTAATTGATTATCAAACTAATTCAGATTAATTTAATAGTTGACAACTAACAGATGAATCGTTGCAGCTCTAACTCCAAAGCAGTGCGGAGGAGAATAGCGCGGGCCAATGGACTAACCTCTGTTTCCACTTGAACTTTGACCTTCAGTTGGCTCTCTCTGTACTGGTTTGCTCTTCCGACCTGCTCCTCAATTCCACACAGCACCGCTTCACACCCCGTACACCTGAGAGAGAGACACAAGAGAGAGAGAGAGAGAGAGAGAGAGAGAGAGACACACACAGAGGCACAAGAGAGAGAGAGACAGAGAGGAAGGCATGGAGGGAGATGGTGGGTTAGGAAAACCATTATTCAGACCCCAAACAGCTTCAAGTGTTTGTACTAGGGTTGGGCAATCGTCTCTAATTTCATATCGTCCAACGTTGGGCACTTGAGGTCAGGCCCGTAGCCAGGGTTTGATAAATACAGAGGTCATTTTAGCGTGGCGTGGGGGGCCTACGGGGGTGCTGTGCTCCCCCGTATAGAAAATGTTGTCCATTTTAAAGTAAAATGCTTCAATCTGGTGCACTTTGAGAGCAAAATTAAGAGACTAGATCTATAAAGAACTACAGACATCATGTTAGATTAATATCCTCTTTACTGTGTCAAGTCAAGTCAAGTTTATTTATATAGCCCTAATTCACAAGCATGTCTCAGAGGGCTTCACAGAAAGTATGTCTAGCTAATTCTAGCTGACACAACAGTAACAAGAATATACAGAATAAAGATAACATTTGAACAATTGATAATATAGAAAATATAGGAATGAGGGGAGAGCAGAGGAGAGCGCAGGAGAAGGGAGAATAGCAGGGGGAATGTGAGAGAGTGATGGGGTGGGGAGGGTATAGGAGGTGGGGAAGGAGCAAGAGGAGAGAGCAGGAGAGGGGAAGGGAGGGGAGGTGTGGGGGAGAAGAGAGCAGGGGGAGGGAGGAGGTGGGGAGAGAATGAGCAATATAGACGGAGGAGAGGGGGGAGGTGGGGAGAAAATAGGAATGTGGAGGAGGAGAGAAGGAGAGATGGGGGTGCAGGGGAGGGAGAGCCAGGGTAGAGAAGCAGGGGGAGCGTGAGGGAGGGAGGAGGCGGGGAGACCCCCCCCCCCCCCAGAGAGGACAGAGAGGAGGAGAGAACAGAGAAGGAGAGGTGGGAGGGTGCAGGGGAAGGAGTGCAGGGGGAGAGGAGGAGAGAACAGAGAAGGAGAGGTGGGAGGGTGCAGGGGGAACGCGGGAGGAGGAGGCAGGGGAGGGAACAGACCTCTCCGCCCCCTCCCCCCCCCCCCCCCCCCCGAGAGGACAGAGAGGAGGAGAGAGCAGAGAAGGAGAGGTGGGGGGGTGCAGGGGAAGAAGTGCAGGGGGAATGTGAGAGAGGGGAGAGGACAGAGAGGAGGAGAGATTCAAGATTCAAGATTCAAGATTTTTATTGTCACTCCATGGTACAAGTACCACGTGTGAAATTCTTGTGGAGTGGACTCCGTTTACGACATAGTACAAATAGGCAACAAGCAATAAGTAATAGGCAATAAGAAATAAGTAATAGGCAATAAGAAATAGGCATCAATAGGCAATAAGACAGCAATAAGGCAATAAGAAATAGGCATCTATAAGCAATAAGACAAGTCGGTGGCTTATACGACAGTGGCATATTCATTGCACATAGGTGCACATGTCATGTGCATACGTTAGACGTGTTCAGACATTCCAAATTCGACGTTTTATACATACATGTGCAAATAGCATGTACCTTATTAAACATACACTTAAATTTACAATTAAACGTTAGGCACCTTATTAAACATACACTTAAATTTACAATTAAACGTTAGGCATCCGTAATAGTAGCAGCTGCAGTACGGTACGGTACGACTACTGCACTATTTGTGCATATTTAGGAGTCTCGTGGCCTGCGGGAAGAAACTGTTCCTCAAGCGATTTGTGCGTGTTTTTGGAACCCTGTATCTCCTCCCTGAGGGTAGCAGGGAGAACAGGCTGTTGTGGGGATGGTTTGTGTCTTTGATGATCTTCAGGGACCTCCTGAGGCACCGCTGGTTGTACAGTTCGTGCAGTTCTGGCAGTTCACCTCCTGTTACGTGCTGGGCCGCGCGCCTCACCCTCCGTAGCGCTCTGCGGTCCATGGTGGTACAGTTCCCGTACCAGGCGGTGAAGCCGCCTGTCAGCAGGCTTTCAATGGTGCCTCTGTAGAAGTCCCCGAGGATTTCTTTCCTCAGCCCGAATTTCTTCAGGCGCCTGAGTCCGTGTAGTCGCTGTTGGGCCTTTTTGACAACAGTGGCGGTGTGGCCGGCCCAGGTCAGGTCCTGGTGGATGTTGACTCCCAGGTACTTGAAGCTGTCCACCCTTTCCACCACTGTGCCGTTGATGGTGATTGGGGGGTGTGCGCCCCCCCCTCTCCTGTAGTCTACAATGATCTCCTTGGTCTTGGAGACGTTCAGGGAGAGGTGGTTGTCCTGGCACCATTGTTCCAGTACCCCCACCTCCTCTCTGTAGGCCGTCTCGTCGCCCCCCGAGATCAGCCCCACGACCGCTGTGTCGTCTGCAAACTTCACAATTGTGTTTGAAGTTTGAGTCGCCACGCAGTCGTGGGTGTAGAGGTCGTACCAGAAGGGGCTGGAGACGCACCCCTGGGGCGCTCCTATGCTAATGGTCAGTGGAGAGAACAGAGAAGGAGAGGTGGGAGGGTGCAGGGGAGGGAGAGCAGGGGGAACGTGGGAAGAGGCGGCGGGGGAGGGAAGAGCATGGAAAGAGAGAAGGCGGGGGGGGGAGTGGGAAATGTAGGAGAGGGGGGAACAGGAGGGGGAAGAAGGGAAAGGAGTGGGGGAAAGAGAAAGAGGGGGGGGGGGGGAGATCAGACAACTGACTACTCTAAGCATTAACCAGAGCTAACTGGGACATAGTACCTAGCTAATCTACAGCCTAATCTGGCCTATCCTACTCTGCTCTAGTCTGATCTTTGCCTGAACACTATAACAGGTCAGCCTTAGGCTGTAGCTAATCTATCGCCTACCTAAACTGTTCTAAACCAACCGGCAGCCCTCGACCAGTGATGAAGAGCACCGATGCCCCCCGCCCCGGCCCCCCCCCCACATAAGGCGTGGGAGAGAAGGCCGGGCCGGGACACAGCGGCGTCCCCACACCCCCAGTGAACGCAAGAAAACCTTTCCACCATATGGATTGCCTCAGTGACTTGGCTTGGCTGAGGAGGAACCTTGTGAGGTCGTTGTGCTACAGGGGCCCAGCAATGGTCGCCTGGGTAAACCCACCCCCCACGCGACCCGCTCCCAGACCCGCCCCCAGCTAGTGACTGGGAACTGAGAGAGCAGGCCACGCGGGGGGCGGGCCCACCCAGGCAGTGGACCCAGCAGTGGACCCCCATCCGGGGACTCCCCTCCGAGACAGGCCGAGAGATGCCAGGCTAAACCATGTACAGAGTTTTCCGGCAATGAAACTCTGTAAATGGTTTATTATGGAAATAAAATTTACAAGAGAACAGAAAATTGAAAATGTAAAAAAGAGTCCAACAGAGGGATATAAAAATGTAGTTTTTAAATTATCCACACCCCCTGCTGTTGCTTTAAAATGATACAAAAAATAAATGTCTCCCCATATAATATCATTTATATTCTGCATACAGGTCACATGGCAGAATACTGCTCAATTAAATACAATGGCCCATCTACACAAACATCACTTTACAGGGGAGTTACTTACCTATTCACTTCAATAGAACTGTCCCCAAAGTCTAGCCCCAATCGAGCCTCAATGCAAAATCTGAATGTTGTGAGTTATCTCTCTTCCTTCTATAGCACACAGAGAGGAAGCAAATTGTTGCATTTCCGATCAACTGTCGCATTAAAACATTAATGGCAGATGAATAGATCTGGGGACCGGGGCTATTTTTCTAAAAAGAAAAAAGAAAAAAAAAGAAAAATGTGTGTGGAAAATACCAAGGTCATGACCTCGGTGTCCTCATTGGTAGCTACGGGCCTGCTTGAGGTGGTTGGCACTTGGCAGAGTGGGAGGAGGGGGTGGGGGGAGTTGTCACAGTCATGACCCGACAGCGAGGTAACAGGTAGTATTAGTGCCAAAGAAAAATGCAAAATGACATATATGAAAATATGATGGGTTTCACCCAGATGCCAAAGGTGAGCCTAATGGTGCGTTCCTTTATCGCAAAATAACTGGGATGTGGAGGCTAAATGACGTCACATCCGTTTTGTTAGCGTTCCATTTGCAGAAAACTTGAGCTGGGAAGTTCACTGTTCATTGGTCAGATCCAGTCGCTAGCCAGGCTAGCCATTGTTAGCAATAACAGTTGATAACATGGCATTTCGCAGCATTTTGCGCATACAAACACTGCAGCCTCATGTCCACACAGATAGATGTTATGCAGTGCTGCTGTGTGTACAGCTGATTTAATGAAACACAAACAAAACAGAAGTGCTAAACAACATTACTACGATTACTACTACTGTTTAGGGCTGCACGATATGAGGAAAAGCTGCGATGTGCGATAACACTGTTCAATATTGCGATGACGATATGACCTGCGATAAATAAATAAATGCTATAAACAAAAATATTAATGGGTAGGGGTGCTCCGATCCGGCTAAGCCACGATCCGATCCGATTCCGATTCCTGGGGTCACGATCCGATTCCAGAATCGATTCTCGATTCCAACGATTCTCGATTCCAGAATCTAGAATCGATTCTCAATTATGTAGTTTTATATTGCAATAACACACAAAGGTAAATCTAAGACAAAAAATGACAAATTTATTAATGCTGAACTTCAAATTCAACTTCTGAAGTATTACAGTGAGGGCCTAAATTCATTTTGCAATATGAGTGTGTTAATGCATACGTATCAGTAAGTGGCACAGGATTCTCAAAGCCTGTGTTGATGGTCATACGAACAAAAATGCACTCTTGAAGCTAAAAAAAATCCAAAACCAAGTTAATTACCGTATTTACATTTTTACTTCAATGTAGAACAGTCATTTCTTACACATGAGATTACTTTTAGCCTTTTAGTCATAACGATTATTGAAAGATATTCCATATTCCAGACTGAAATGTTATAACAGAAGTGGAGTATTGGCCAGAATGACATGAACATTTGAACACTTATTCAGTCGGTATCTTGCATGTTGCGTTCAGGTACACTGTAAAAAAAAAAAAAAAAAAAAATTGCGATAACACGTGACTTTTGCGATGTGTTCATCGCGCATTTTCATATCGCGATGACGATGAAAATACGATAAATCGTGCAGCCCTACTACTGTTGTTGCGCGGCGCAGCCATCTTGGATTTTTGAGGTCGGGGCTGCTGAGACTCCTACGAGTTTGGAATGGGAAATACCAGCTCTGATGACGTCACCGCCCAGCTCATGACCTTTGAAGTCGTAAGATTACCAGTCCCCAGTTATAAAGGAATGCACGATTCAGATACTATACAACCTATCTGCAAGCGAAAAGATGTGTGCAAGTGAAGGACGTGCAGACCGCTCATGTATTTGCACCCTTGCGGGTTTCACCGTCCCCCCGAGGCTGCAAAACTGCCCAAAGCTAGTGCTGCTAGCACCGCAGGTGCTGTTAGCACCGCAGGTGCTGTTAGCCAATTAAGCCAAAACACATCTCACCAGCCCATGAGATTGGCAGCTTTTGCTAAAGCCCCCAAATACAAGCAAGACAGCATGAGATGGGTCCAGTGTACATTAGCTGTTACATTGTGACCATGTAACAGTAGCTGTTGCAAGATAGTGGTGATATTTCTATAAATCACTATAGGCTATCACTATAGGCTGCTAATAACTATAAAAGAGTGTGTGAACATTTAAAAAAATCTTATTTAATAGCTAAATTAAAAGTCTGTGCATCATCTGCAACACCATGTTCTGTTTAACATTATTATTAGCCTCTCTCTTTAATATCACAATCCAAA
>NC_139640.1:20843020-20865853 GCF_964638095.1 Poromitra crassiceps
CGAACACTAAAGTAGGCTACATTATTATTTCAGGCGATCAGCTGGGGCATAAAATTAGATATAATTAACATTCTGCTTTTTATTATAGAAGCCAGTACATCATATAGACGGCAAATTCAGCAATTCAGAAAGATTCGTTTATCGTCCATCTGTGGCAGCGGCATCTATAGAAATCGACCAATGAGAATGCTTGATGACAGCTTGCTGCGCGGGAGATAAGAGGAATCTTTGTGATTTAGGTTTGTGAATTTGCCAGCCGGCAGTATCTCAGGGTGACTGTTTTAGGCCTCTGTGACATGGTGGCAGCTCGAGAAATACAGCTCATAAAACAGTCGCAGGGCCGCCCACCATTACTTATTTACACAGTCCTGCCACGCGGCACATACCTTTGTAGTCGCAGTAGGTTCCATAGGCGAACAGGTTGAGGAGCTGGTACACCGGCGCATGAGGGCCCGTCTCCAGCTGTGGTTGAAAGGGGAAGAGGGGGGATGGGGGAGGGAGGGAGAGAGGAGAGACACAGAGGGCAGAACAAAGACGTGAGGAGATCTGTGTATGAAACGAACGGATGCCCGTTTCATAAGGAGTGAGCTCCTGCTGCGAGTCACAAGTCGGGTTTTTCCACCGACGTTATTTTGATGCGCGTTTTGAAGTCGCATCATCAGTCGTTTTTGAAAGGTTGAAACGGAAACGGCAAAGTTCGGGGGGGGAAAAAACTTCCTCAATCCCGCTAGAAAACTTTTCACACTCGCTTGAGGTGGGTTTTGCCTTTTTCCGAAAAAGGGGAGATGGAAAGACCTTTTTTTGAATAAGTGATGAGCTGAAGCCTGTGTTCTGGTTCCGGTCTGGCTGCTGCGATGTGACCGACCCAAACGGCCCGAGAATCCTGCAGCGGATCAAATGTTCCCGGTCCTAAAGTGTTGCACCCAAAGGCTCTGCATGCCTAAGATGCCTTTTGGACGGTGACTCCCACAACTGTTTGCTGCGGCTCGTTTCCCACGTACAGTATATATATATGGCGACATTGGCGAGCGTCAAAAGAATGGGCATTTCTCCTGTGATATTGGCCGTAATATTTACTCATCAACAACGCCAGAAAGAAAGAAATACGGCCATCATCAGATTATGTGACATAATAATGATTACTTCTCTTATGGCAAGTAACCATTGGAAAGCTCTCTCCATCTATACACATCTATACACTAGGGATGTGTGCGACTAGTCGTTTAATCGTTTAACCGCCTACTCATTTATTAACCGTTTAGTATTTTACTAGTCGGTTAAACGCTGCATCTTGTTCTTCACGCCTCCGCCTCGTTGTAAACAGGCTGAGCAGCATCTAACTCTGAATTAACTAATAATTTAGCCAATTGTATGTAACATACTAAATAAAAGCAAACGGCAATAAGAATGCAACGCCATGTAACTGGCTCGTTAAGTCTCGCATTCCAGGGAATTACGTTAACGGGTCTTATAGGCGTAAGTGGCTCGAGCGCAACTCGGAGGAGAGAAAACTATCTGAAGCTTTCTTTGTTGGAGTCCAGGTATGTTTTACAAGAAAGTGCTCGTCATTGTTGATGATAACATTATCTGACCTGGCTAACAGTGGATACTCGCTTGCTTGCTGTGTACCGAGCTCAAAGTAGTAGGCTACATTCTTTATTTTACCCCCCTGCACTGTCCGCTCCAAAAACAACTCTCTTATTTTGCGCGGTGACCGCCAGAAGTGTTAAAAGGACCTGGAAGAATTTGGCCCACTGTAAGGTCTGAACATAAGGTGAATACTTTGATATAAAAACCAATAAACGGGGCAACTCCAATCTTGAACAATCTCAGCTTGAGACGCCAGCTCTATTATTCTTCCGCTTCCAGCATAACCTAGCGTCAAGCGCCCCCACAACAACAACACACACTTCCGTTTCCTGTCTTCAACATAAGAGCATTGGCTGTCTAGAACGTAAACATAAATTATATAGCACCTTCATAAAAATAGCTTACACAATCATGCAAGACACGCTGGAACTCTGTCCTACAACATTATTCATAATAAATGCCATGCATTGCATTGGCAAACGTATCAGAAATGTATTTCTCTTTCATTTGTTCACCTTTATTCAGGCAGTTGTTGTTACATCAATAGAATTTAAATTAACAGCTTGTACTGAATGTTTGGGCTAAAATAGCTCCTAAATACACAAAACATTTGCATTTTAAACTTTTAATTTAATATGTATATTAAATTGCGAGTTTTCTTGCTTATAGACTAGTCGCAAATACAATTTGAGACTAGTCGGCGGGGAAATTAGTCGAAATTCCCATCCCTACTATACACACAACCTACTTCTTTTCTTAATAGCCGTTGATGGGAACGCACCTGATTCGAATTTTAAGATTGTTGGCCTTTCAAAAGTTCTCTTACAATTTGCGGAAAACCTGAATGGAAACGCCGCTAGCAAGCGTGAGAAGAAGCAGAGAAGGTGTGTGAAGGTGTGTGAACGTGTGTGTGCAGCGTACCTCTCTGACGTTAGGCAGCTCCAGGATGTCGGAGAAGACGTAGAGGCCGGGGGTCTCCAGCAGAGAGCTGACAGCCTGGGCCAGAGCTGGGCCTGACAGAGACAGGAGCTGCTCCACCTCCATCTGTCACCAGGGGGAACAAGGTCAGAGACATGGTTAGCAGGCTAGACAGGAGTACTACAGAGACAGAGTTATGATAATGTACAGGCAGGATCAGAGACATGGTTAGCAGGCTAGACAGAAGTACTACTACAGAGACAGAGTTATGATAATGTACAGGCAGGGTCAGAGACATGGTTAGCAGGCTAGACAGAAGAACTACAGAGACAGAGTTATGATAATGTACAGGCAGGATCAGAGACATGGTTAGCAGGCTAGACAGGAGTACTACAGAGACAGAGTTATGATAATGTACAGGCAGGGTCAGAGACATGGTTAGCAGGCTAGACAGGAGAACTACAGAGACAGAGTTATCATAATGTACAGGCAGGATCAGAGACATGGATGGTTAGCAGGCTAGACAGGAGAACTACAGAGACAGAGTTATGATAATGTACAGGCAGGGTCAGAGACATGGATGGTTAGCAGGCTAGACAGGAGAACTACAGAGACAGAGTTATGATAATGTACAGGCAGGGTCAGAGACATGGATGGTTAGCAGGCTAGACAGGAGAACTACAGAGACAGAGTTATGATAATGTACAGGCAGGGTCAGAGGCATGGTTAGCAGTAGAGCTGTGCATCTTCACTGATCTCACGATTCGATACGATTCGATTATACAAGTCAACGATTCGATTCGATTCGATTATACGATGCATCTCGATGCATCTCCGATGCATCTCGATGCATCACGATGCATCTTAAATCGAGGCATCACTTTTTCCGCAATACATGATTTATTTTTTCTCACTTTCTTTTTTCTCACTGTGTGGCTACTTTTAAAATAAAAGTGCATTTGGAATTGCATTGTATTATGATCCATAATTAAAATAAACAACTGCATGTACTTACATTCTATTTTATTTTATTATTAAAAAAAAAAAAAAAAAATTTTTTTTTTTTTTTTTTTTTAATAATCGATTTTTGATATTTGTTAATCGATTCAGAATCGTCCTATTAAGCATCGCGATGCATCTCTGAATCGATTATTTTCGACAGCTCTAGTAGAGCTGTGCATCTTCACTGATCTCACGATTCGATACGATTCGATTATACAAGTCAACGATTCGATTCGATTCGATTATACGATGCATCTCGATGCATCTCCGATGCATCTCGATGCATCACGATGCATCTTAAATCGAGGCATCACTTTTTCCGCAATACATGATTTATTTTTTCTCACTTTCTTTTTTCTCACTGTGTGGCTACTTTTAAAATAAAAGTGCATTTGGAATTGCATTGTATTATGATCCATAATTAAAATAAACAACTGCATGTACTTACATTCTATTTTATTTGATTATTAAAAAAAAAAAAAAAAAATTTTTTTTTTTTTTTTAATAATCGATTTTTGATATTTGTTAATCGATTCAGAATCGTCCTATTAAGCATCGCGATGCATCTCTGAATCGATTATTTTCGACAGCACTAGTTAGCAGGCTAGACAGAAGTACTACAGAGACAGAGTTATCATAATGTACAGGCAGGGTCAGAGACATGGATGGTTAGCAGGCTAGACAGGAGAACTACAGAGACAGAGTTATGATAATGTACAGGCAGGATCAGAGGCATGGTTAGCAGCAGGCTAGACAGGAGAACTACAGAGACAGAGTTATGATAATGTACAGGCAGGGTCAGAGACATGGTTAGCAGCAGGCTAGACAGGAGAACTACAGAGACAGAGTTATGATAATGTACAGGCAGGATCAGAGACATGGTTAGCAGGCTAGACAGAAGAACTACAGAGACAGAGTTATGATAATGTACAGGCAGGATCAGAGACATGGTTAGCAGCAGGCTAGACAGGAGAACTACAGAGACAGAGTTATGATAATGTACAGGCAGGATCAGAGACATGGTTAGCAGGCTAGACAGGAGAACTACAGAGACAGAGTTATGATAATGTACAGGCAGGGTCAGAGACATGGTTAGCAGGCTAGACAGAAGAACTACAGAGACAGAGTTATGATAATGTACAGGCAGGATCAGAGACATGGTTAGCAGGCTAGACAGAAGAACTACAGAGACAGAGTTATGATAATGTACAGGCAGGGTCAGAGACATGGTTAGCAGGCTAGACAGGAGAACTACAGAGACAGAGTTATGATAATGTACAGGCAGGGTCAGAGACATGGTTAGCAGGCTAGACAGGAGAACTACAGAGACAGAGTTATGATAATGTACAGGCAGGATCAGAGACATGGTTAGCAGGCTAGACAGAAGAACTACAGAGACAGAGTTATGATAATGTACAGGCAGGGTCAGAGACATGGTTAGCAGCAGGCTAGACAGGAGAACTACAGAGACAGAGTTATGATAATGTACAGGCAGGGTCAGAGACATGGTTAGCAGCAGGCTAGACAGGAGAACTACAGAGACAGAGTTATGATAATGTACAGGCAGGGTCAGAGACATGGTTAGCAGCAGGCTAGACAGGAGAACTACAGAGACAGAGTTATGATAATGTACAGGCAGGATCAGAGACATGGTTAGCAGCAGGCTAGACAGAAGAACTACAGAGACAGAGTTATCATAATGTACAGGCAGGATCAGAGACATGGTTAGCAGGCTAGACAGAAGAACTACAGAGACAGAGTTATGATAATGTACAGGCAGGATCAGAGACATGGTTAGCAGGCTAGACAGGAGAACTACAGAGACAGAGTTATTATAATGTACAGGCAGGATCAGAGACATGGTTAGCAGGCTAGACAGAAGTACTACAGAGACAGAGTTATGATAATGTACAGGCAGGATCAGAGACATGGTTAGCAGGCTAGACAGAAGTACTACAGAGACAGAGTTATTCTAATGTACAGGCAGGATCAGAGACATGGTTAGCAGGCTAGACAGGAGTACTACAGAGACAGAGTTATTCTAATGTACAGGCAGGATCAGAGACATGGTTAGCAGGCTAGACAGGAGAACTACAGAGACAGAGTTATTATAATGTACAGGCAGGATCAGAGACATGGTTAGCAGGCTAGACAGAAGTACTACAGAGACAGAGTTATTATAATGTACAGGCAGGATCAGAGACATGGTTAGCAGGCTAGACAGAAGTACTACAGAGACAGAGTTATTCTAATGTACAGGCAGGATCAGAGACATGGTTAGCAGGCTAGACAGGAGTACTACAGAGACAGAGTTATTCTAATGTACAGGCAGGATCAGAGACATGGTTAGCAGGCTAGACAGGAGAACTACAGAGACAGAGTTATTATAATGTACAGGCAGGATCAGAGACATGGTTAGCAGGCTAGACAGAAGTACTACAGAGACAGAGTTATGATAATGTACAGGCAGGGTCAGAGACATGGTTAGCAGGCTAGACAGGAGAACTACAGAGACAGAGTTATTATAATGTACAGGCAGGATCAGAGACATGGTTAGCAGGCTAGACAGAAGAACTACAGAGACAGAGTTATTATAATGTACAGGCAGGATCAGAGACATGGTTAGCAGGCTAGACAGAAGTACTACAGAGACAGAGTTATGATAATGTACAGGCAGGGTCAGAGACATGGTTAGCAGGCTAGACAGAAGTACTACAGAGACAGAGTTATGATAATGTACAGGCAGGGTCAGAGACATGGTTAGCAGGCTAGACAGAAGTACTACAGAGACAGAGTTATCATAATGTACAGGCAGGGTCAGAGACATGGTTAGCAGGCTAGACAGAAGTACTACAGCGAGACACACAGGAGCAGTTATGATAATGTACAGGCAAGCAGGGGTTTTCCTGCACAGAGGTCCACTCTGGGACCGAGGCTTTCATGGTCAGAGCGGCAGTCAAGTGATAATCATGTTACATTTAGAACCCGACCGATATATCGGTCCACCGATATTATCCGCCGATATTGGCCGATAACCGATATTTTTTTATTTTGTATTTTTTAAGTTATAGACAGCATGTCGTGTATATTTGATCTTTTTTCTTAACTCAAATTATATTTTATATTTGTTCTGTTTGTGTTTTTGTATTTGTAGTTATTTATAATTATTAGATTCCCAGTTCGGTTTACCGTTTCATTGCATTGATGTCATTTTGGACAATAAAGTTTATTGATAAGCTGTCAAATATCCTGCCTACATTACATATCTCAAGTCATGTCAACTCATATCTTTGTCAAGTGTTTGATATTTGAGGGATCATTGGAAAATAATTGTGTAATATAATGTGTATTATATAATATAAGAATATCGGCCGATATATCGATATCGGAATTTACTTACTTCCTAATATCAGTATCGGCATCGGCCTCCAAAATCCAGTATCGGTCGGGCTCTAGTGATAAGTGAGACGGCCCATGAAAAGTCACAATGAAACAGCATTATGTGCAGTTGCGTGCGGTTTCACTCTCAAACGTATACTGTATACTGTATCAGCACACGAATAGAATCACCAAACTTATTTTTACTGAATGTAAATAAGGCGTTTCAGTTCTCAGCCCTGATGGCCTACTTTGTGCGGATCTCTCTCTCAACACAGCACATTTACTTGAAATGACTAAAAATGAACAGTTACAAATCAAAGTTTTACCACATTGGGTCAAGAAATGTGGTCAAAAAACGGCTCAGTGTACTTACTTCATTTCATTTCTCTCCCTGTCTCTCCTACAAAGCGCAGCGGGCCACGGAGCCGTACGCTGTTTCTCCACCATGTCCTGGCCTTAAGGCGAGGGGTTCCCCGGCCCACAACTGCTCAATTGCCAACTGTGCATGCACCAAGCACAATGCGAGCACGACCGATACTGGATTTTTTATGCCGATACCGATATTAGGGAGTAAAAAAAAGCTGATATTGATATATCGGCCGATATTCTTATATTATATATACATATTATATTACACAATGTTTTTGCAATGATCCCTCAAATATCAAACACTTGACAAAGATATGACTTGACATGACTTGAGATATGTAATGTAGGCAGGATATTTTACAGCTTATCAATCAACTTTATTGTCCAAAATGACATCAATGCAATGAAACAGTCAACTTAACTCAGGATTTAATAATTATAAATAACTAGAAATACAAAAACACAAATAGAACAAATATAAAATATAACTTGAATTACGAAAAAAGATCAAATATACACAACATGCTGTCTATAACTTAAAAAATACAAAATATATCGGTAACATATCGGCCGATACCGATATGGGTTATCGGCCAATATCGGTGGACCGATATATCAGGTGAGCGGGCAAAATACTGGAAATACTGAAAATGAGCGTGCTCTGACTACACACTAACTCCAAATCAAGCTTCTTTTTTTTACTGTATCAATTTAGAGAATTTCAAAGTTAAAGTCTCACATTTGTAGCTTTAAATGTCTGAAACTTGGGGTGCTGTGAAAACACATTGTTCCATCATTTCTGACAATGACTGATATATTTGTGTTCAGGATAACCCCTGACTATACAATAACCCAAAAGTTCAATGTACTGTACATACGACAGTAAGCCACAATCATGCGTAGTCACCCCCCAAAAGCCCATTCTGAGCAACGGGAAACTCTGGTACCGTACAGGACAGGTGATCCAAATCAAGCAAACACCAGCATCAAGGTTCTGTTTAGCAAATGTTAGGTCTATTTGGCCTGATTTTGGTCCGATTGTATCATAGACAGAATGGTCCGGCTGAAGCGTACATCTACATTGTGAAGGATGAAATGTGGTTGGATTTTTTTGTATTTATTCTTTCTTTTTTTTTTACAATACACACAAGTGAAGTAGTGATATTGAGAAACATCTAATTATGCACCTCACTGAAATCCCAAGACCATATAATATGATAAATCAAAGAGATTAGTCGACGGAAGAGAATTTAATTGGAGACATTTACCAGATGGCTACATGAGCGCAGCAAATAAATGTAATACAGCATTCCAAAAAGGCCAATTGAAATATTCTAAATCACATCAAAAGTAAACGTCGGATTGTAGTTGATAATAATAGATGTTAACTAGAACAACCGCACCGCCGACAAGTGAGCAGTCGACGTGCATGTCTGTCCAGACTTTGACGTTTGAGTCAAATGTGAAGAAATTTCGTGTTGACGAGCATGAAACGAGCAGTTGTGATGTCACAGTAACCCTGAACTTTGACCACCAAAATCTAATCAGTTCATCCTTGAGTCCAAGTGGATGTTTGAGACGAATTGGAAGAAATTCCATAAAGGTGTTCTTGCGATATCGCGTTAAAGAGCCATGGAAATGGGTTTGGTGAGGTGACAGTGACCTTGAACTTTGACCTTTAACCACCTAAATCTAATCAGTTCATCCTTGAGTCCAAGTGGACGTTTGAGCCAAATTGGAAGAAATTCCGTGAAGCCGTTTCCGAGATATTGCGTTAACGAACTTGGGAATGACATTCGTGAGGTCAGTGACCTTGAACTTTGACCACCAAAATCTAATCAGTTCATCCTTGAGTCGAAGTTTGAGGCAAATTTGACGAAATTCCGCCAAGGCGTTCCTCAGATATCACGTTAACAAACACCGGACGGACGGAGGACGGACGAACGGACAACCCGAATCCATAATGCCTCCAGCCTGGCTATCGCCGGCGGAGGCATAAAAATATAGTGTGAGTGAGTGTTAGGTCAATGTTTTGTTTTTTTAACAATTATATAAGCATAAAAGTCCCAAAAAATACAAATACCACATACGTATGCCTGCCTACCTACATAATCATAAACATACATTTCAAACACAAACATATCCCCCTCTCCCCACACAGGACCCCCCAATCCACAACTCCAGAAACACACCAAAGTGGGGGGGGGGAGAGAGCGAGAGAATCACTTCAAAACGGTCCTTCAGTGAGCCAGCTACACCTACACCACATGCCAATTGTAGTATATGCGCTCAGCAGTAGCCCCATTAAATCTGCCATCCGAGATCTCCAAATAAACAATATCCAAAAAGGTGAGGACCCAGTGTCTCATGCAAAGCGAGTGAGAGGAAGTTTCCACCACGTTAGGTCAATGTTAATTGCTACATAATGATTGTCTGTACTCGCCTGCCTGTGGGCCTGGGCCCTGTCTCTAGAATAGAATGGTAGACCAAAATGCCATCACAATCTCCCATAAATGCTCTATTAATAATGATCATCATATCTCGTTACTGGGACCCCATGGCATGTAGCTAACTTTGCAATGCTCTTCAAAAACCATTGGCTAACCACCCAGTCCCTAGTTGAAAGGGATACTGCCTGGGCAACAAATTGAATGAACAAACACACTCTTTCCTCACTCTCTCCTCCTCAACGTCTGCTAGCAAGACACCCTTATGCAAAGCACTTAACCCCAATTATCCAGTAAGGGCTGCTCAGTGGCCAACAGTGGAAGTGCAGTGTGGGTAGCTGTGGGTAGCTCCTTTGTGGCTAACACATATATTGCAATGTGGAGCAGCAGCACTGCATGTATATTCATCAACCCATCCCCCTGGATAGAACCCAGATGGAAATGTATCATTGGGCTGAAGGTAAGAGCAGTGATGGGACTCTGCCTGTGGCTCTAAGAGATATTTAGACTGACTCCACAAATTGCATCCGAGCAGAAATACAGAAGTGCACACTGCAGTAGAATCTTATGTTGATGCTCTGTTTATTTTGGTGTGGCTCTAAATTAGGCCTGCACGATATGAGGAAAATCTGCGATGTGCGATAATAACATTGTTCAATATAGCGATGACGATACGACTTGCGATAAATAAACAAATATTAAAGTATGCATATTAGCTATACAGTTCCTATGTCTTTCTGCTTTAATAATGCTAACATAGACCCCAAACATAGCCTATGCCCACTGAATAAAGAAATGAAATACACACTGACTCTAGCTGAAACTACACACAGCGTGTTTGGGCTTTGGCAGAGGGGCGGAGCGCACTGTTGCAAGGGAAAGGTGTACGCTGGATTTACAACACAAGACAAAATGATCAGATGCTGAGTGATAATGCATGACGCATGTCAATAAAACCACTTTTGTTATTCGTTGCGTTTCAGTCTTTGTGATGTGTTTATTGCGCATGTTCATATTGCGATGATGATGAAAATATGATTAATTGTGCAGCCCTACTCTAAATCAGTATGCCCCTGTTTGTATTCATTTATTTATTTTTGATACTGGAACACACTACAGTAAGTGACAATACCAAAACATGAAAGATAACAAAGTGGGCTGCCAATTTGACCATATTCTTGCCCAGATGAGTTCCAATCTGTTTTGCATGGAAACTGAGAGACACGTACCCCACACTCCATTCAAAAGCTCTGGCAGCTTCATGTGGCTTTGCAAACATGCAGTTTGTAGATCAGGGATAGGCAAGGCAACCATGTACCTTGAGGGACATGCAAGGCTATATGTAAGCCGCTGATAGACATGGCTATAATATACCGCGATATCAAAACGTGACAATATGTATCGTTGACATTAAATCTCATATCGCGAGAAAAAGAAGCTGAAGATGGTGGCACTGATCTGCATCTGATCGCAGTGTAGAAGCTATTTGAAATAGCCTACACTGCGATTTATAACTGAATCCTGGACATGCAGAGCTGGTGTTTGGGATGTCTTGGGCTACACTCTGAGCATACTGGGGGCAGCAGCTCAGCTTGAGGGAGACTTTGGAGGGAATTGTAGCCTACATGAAACATGAAAGCTGGAACATCCCCACCCCCTACTAACTACTTAAAACAATTAAAAAATATATTGTGAATATATGCCATTGTTCTCTTGTTTTAATAAAAAAAAAGACTCTTAATGTGTCATTTTTCCTCCGTGGTATCAAAAACGGTATGAGTGAGTGAGTGAACTCTGAGCGAGTTCATGTCAATTCTGCTCATAAATACATAATACCTGCTTCTTGCCTTTTAGGGGTATTTTTTTCTCTTCAGTTACACAGATATCGTGATGTATCGTAGGTTAAATTTCTTCCAATATATCGATTATCGCAGAATCGCTGTATCGTGATAATATCGTTATCGAGGGCCATGTATCGTGACCGTATCGTATCGTGAATTACTCCGCGATTCCCACCCTGCCCAACACTGATGGCAAGTAGAAAAGCTACAAAGTCACATTCTGTATTGCAATGAATTGTGGATGATTAAATCAGTGAAGTCTGATTAAATCAGTGAAGTCTGCACCAAGCGGACTCTCTGGAAGTCTGCAGATAGTCTGTTTGAGTGGCCCCTGGTGGACTGGATGGATTGTGGATTTGGACAGCCCTCAGCACTCGCAGACTTGGAATGCACCCGCAAAGTAAATGGTAAAATGGTAAATGGCCTGCATTTATATAGCGCTTTTATCCAAAGCGCTTTACAATCAGTAGATAGTCTACATTCACCCATTCATACACCGATGGCGGCAGGCTGCCACGCAGGGTGCCTACACACCATCGGGAGCAAGGAGGGTTAAGTGTCTTGCCCAAGGACACAACGACAGCAGCTGGGAGGGAGCGGGGATCGAGCCGCCAACCCTTGCGTCATTGGCCGACCCGCTCTACCTCCTGAGCTAAAGCCGCCCGCAAAGTCCGCCAGTCTGCAAGTGTGCTCAAGTCCGGACGTTTGGATTGGACCCAAGTGATTTCAATGATTAGGCTAGTTCCTCCTCTCTGTGGTTGAAGGTGTGCTAATCGGTGAAAGCACCTGCTGTAGCTTCCACCTTCAGTCAGGACGGCTGAATCACTGCCGATCTTTCGGAAAAGACTAAAGACACACCTTTTCATGCTCCATCTGGGCCCTTCTTGAACTAACTTCTTTCTCTCTCTAAAAAAAAAAAAAAATACTACTAACTTAACTTTACCACTATTCCTTCAGATGTTGTAGTTGTCATAGACTGTGTTGCATAGTTGATTGCTCTATTGCTGACAAAAATGTGTTATTGTAGGTCGCTTTGGATAAAAGCGTCTGCCAAATGACGTAATGTAATGTAATGTAATCTGTAGTCTTTGGTTGGAATGAAAACCTGCAGGTACTTTTGCTCCCGCATGGCCTATGCCTGTTGTAGATCATAAAGAGCCTTCAGAAATAAGGCTCCCCTGTATAATTCGGCCTATGTAATGCCAAATGTAAATTTTTCGGACTGGTTCGCCGCCTGTTATTCCCATAATCGTCTCACACCAAAATACATTGAGGAGTGCGGCCGCAATATACTGTGAAGCAATTCTAAAATGTTGGTTTTATTGAAATCCAAGTGTTGCATGGTGGATTACTTGTACTAGTGGGGACTGCACTCGAATGCAATAAATAGCTTTAATGTTCTTTGCCAAATGTGCCAAAGAACATTAAAGCTATTTATTGCATTCGAGTGCGGTCCCCACTTCTCCTTTCTTCCATTAAGTCTTTTTGGGACGACGCACCAGTCTGAGCGCAGTGGTAACTATTATTTTCGGATTACTTGTAGTAGAAATATTGCCGCAACTGAGCAAATCTGCACCACGCGGCCACCTTATTATAGTAGCAAGATGATGCATTTTTCAATGGCTGCTAGTCACTGAAACCTGTAAATTATGTTCTTCTAACCAGCATGTATGTATCTCTTGGTGATCAAGCTGCAACCTCAAATCCTGACTTAATATTTATAGATGCACAGTGGAGAGCATACTGACCAGCTGCATTACATTACAGCAGGGATACTCAACTTGCTTTGCCCGGGGGCCACTTTCGTGAAATGATAGAAGGCCAGGGGCCAGTTAATAAACAATCAATAATATACATTTTTCTGTAGCCGATTGTAGGTTTTTGGGGTGTCAGTCGGAGTTTAGTCTGACAATGTTGTGCACACCGGATAGTTAGTTAGGTTAAGTTAGTTAGGTTAAGTACATACATAAGTGCCTGGGTAGCGAGCAGACGGCAGTATTTGACAATTGAGCAGCTAAATCATAGTTTATTGAAAGATATTCCATATTCCAGACTGAAATGCTATAACAGAAGTGGAGTATTGGCCAGAATGACATGAACATTTGGACACTTATTCAGCAGGTATCTTGCATGTTGCGTTCAGGTGCACTGTAAAAAAAAAAAAAAAAAAAAAAAATCCATCGTGGGCCAGGGGGGCCCACGGGCCGCAAGTTGAGTATCACTGCATTACAGTCTGGCATGGCAGCTCCACTGTGGCTGACCGCAGCGAGGCTCTCCAGCGGGTGGTAAAAGCCGCCCAGCATATCACTGGGACTGCAGGACATCTTCGATAAGAGATGTCTCAGGAGAGCCCGGTGCATCAGCAAGGACCCATCACTGCCCAGCCGCCATCAGCTGTTTAATACCGGTCCGGACCATCATACAGTCACGGAGCTGCAGACTGGAGAACAGCTTTTCCCCATGAGCGGCAACGCTAGTGAGTAACTATGGACACGGATTGTGCAATAATGGTAATTGCACTGTGCCATACTTTTCATGATGACTAGGCTATGTAATATTACCCATGACTTAATGCAGTAGTTCTCAAACGTTTCACATCGAGGACGCCACAAATTGACACAAATTAGACCATGGACCCTCAGAGGCCATTTACACCTGGTGCTAACATGTGTTTTCTGTGATCAGATTGCAATCAGATTGTGTTTTAATCACTTGAAATGCCACGTGTAAACACCCCCAAAACGCATTGAAACAGGATTGCAATCTGATCGGCCAAACCACCTCCGGAGGTGGTCAGGGATGCATTGTGTGTACACATTGAACACAAGTGTAAACGCAATGTGTCCTCTCAATCTGGATACAGCAACTTTATGCGGATTGAGAGGACAACCATTTCTGCAATCAGATTGCAATCAGATTGTAATCAGATTGCAGAAAATGCATGTTAACACCAGGTGTAAATGGAATCAGGCTTAAGTGATAAAATACAATCTGATCACAGAAAACGCATGTTAACACCAGGTGTAAATGGCCTCTCTCATTTGATAAGATTTCATCTTAGGCATCTGCTTTTAGATGTTTTATTACAGAAAGTGTGTGAAACCCATGACCAAACTACTACTTGTACTATTGATGTGACCACTGTGCCGCATACTTCGTTTGTAATCTACTTGATTACTATGGCTATTAAAATATCTTGAATCTTGAAAAATAGTCATTCATTCTGTCATTGTGTTACTTATGGTTGGAATTCTAGTGGACATAAATTATTCCCCTTTTTGCTGGGGGACTCCTGTGTGGTGTTTGAAAAACAGATACAATCACAAAAGCTTATTATGAGTAACGTTATAGACTAATACACGTAATTAAATATGACATAATGTTAGGGAACAACCCTCTGTGTGTCATAGAGATGAATGGTATGTGCTGTCAGGTAGCATTAAACGCTAAACCAGCTAACGCTAAGTTAACCATTATATCTGTCAAGAGACATTCGTGTAAACAAGACAGAGCTGAATACAGAGGTACACATAAATATGTCCATGTACATATAAAGTTAACGTTACTACACTCGTTTTTATTTTATTTTGGTATTAACGTTATTCGTGCACGATGTGTCATGCTAGCTAGCGTTATTAGCACGGCTGCTAGCGAGTACCGCAAGGCTTCCTTTAGCTTTTAGCTTTCAGGGTACGCTAGTCGTTAGGCCTCATCTATTTTATTCCCTTCTAAACGGGCAAACCACAAGACAGTATTGCATAAACAGCATGAAATGAGGTATGCACGAAGATATATGCACATACACGTATTAAAACAAATGTCCTGCGTATGAAAATGTTACCTTATGTTGGTTTCTAGTTGATAGCCTCCTCTCTCTCGAGTGTTGAGTTCCGCAGCGTCAATTCAGCACACGTTTGACAACAAAGGAACGTAATCCCTCATTGGACAGCAATGGAAAGTGGGAGGGGCAATGTTAACTGTCACTTGAGTTCAGAGAGAACAGCGCCATCTCGTGGTGACAATAACCTCCATCTCACATTTCAAACAAGCCTACAAACATGCTAGAAAACACCTGTAATCACTGATCCGATTTTGATAGATATTACTCCTAGGTTTTAATTTTTGTTGTTGCTGTTTGATTGTATTGATGAATGAATGAATGTTTGTAAATGTAATGTTTTGTCAGGTTTGTATAATTGTATGTATATGTAGTGCAATTGAACATGTTTTGTATATTAATTTAGTTTCATGTATTTAGTTTCATGTGCTGCAGAACAGGAACCTGCTGAAAACCAGTTTGTAACTGAGTCAGGCCAGTTAAATGTACATGTGAAATGTCATTTTTATCCCTTCCTGTATAAATAAAGTAAACTGAATAAAGTGAACTGAACTGAACTGACGTCTGCTTTATTCTACAGAGAATCTGGGCACCGACCGGCACCGACCCAGTACTTTTGATGTAAAAAAAAAAAGGTATGATGATAGACTCTGGGGGTTCCCAGATTGACCGCCATGTAGAGCAGTGGTTCTCACACCTTTAAATTGACAAAGGTACGGACCCCCATTTGATAAGATTTTTAATTTTAGTTGTTTTATTACAGAACATGTATTTTAAAAAATTGTCATACAGTCTATCATTGTGTTACTAATGGATGGAATTTTAGTGAAAATTAATTATTTACCTTTTTGCTGGGGACCCCTGGAATCCCCTCAAGGACCTATGATGGGGGTCACCCATCGACATATAAATAATATACCTCAATGGGCTCACCAGAAACCCAAGTTGAGAACCACTGCTGTAGAAAATAGGGCTACAAAACTGTTTCAAAAAGACAATTTTATTCACATTAATTTAGCGCTGAAAAAACTGTTTACATACTGGAGCAGGCAAGGGAAGCAGTCAGCTTCAGGGTTATCCCAAACCAGGGGTGCAGCGAACAATGCTGGGCCCCTCCTACCCCACTGCATTTAATTTAATACAGTTTGTGGATCCCTTAATGCAGGGGAGCTCAACCTTTTATAATTCAAGGCCCACTTCTGATTGTTAAAACATTTCCAAGGACCACCTTCCCAAATAAATGATAGGCTATCATTCTGATATCATTCTGATATCTGAGGTCTTTCGTGACCGACTAGATGGCTACTCTGAGAAAGAAAAAAAATTACGTTTTTTTGGACGTTTGGATGATTTTTAGCCATATTTAGAGGAATATCAAATTTGAAATTAACAGTTGTGATGTCATTATTCAGTCTTAAACACCAATATTTGATCCTTTTCTCACTCACTCACCACTTGCTCTCCGTGCAGGGCTTGAAATTAGCTTTTTTGACCACCTGCCAATATGGCTGCTAGAAGTTACCAGCCAATTAGAATTTCCACTAGCCAAAATGTTTTTCTTGAAATAAACCATAATATGAGTGGGGTAATTTAAACATAAGTATCAGTAAGTGGCCCGGGATTCTCAAAGCCTGTGTTGAGGGTCACACGAACAATAATGCACTCTTGAAGCGAAATAAATCCAAAACCAACAAGTTTATTATTTACATTTTTTACTTCAACGTAGAACAGTCATTTCTTACACATGAGATTACTTTTAGCCTTTTAGTCATAAAGATGATTGAAAGATATTCCATATTCCAGACTGAAATGTTATAACAGAAGTGCAGTATTGGCCAGAATGACATGAACATTTGGACACTTATTCAGCGGGTATCTTGTATGTTGCGTTCAGGTGCACTGTAAAAAAATAAAAAATAAAACACTCTCTCATATTTAGGGGGACAAAATGTCCCCATGTCCCCCCGATTCCGGCTCCTATGCCATGGCCCAGTGGTTGAGAAACACTGCCTTAATGTACACCCCCCATCCCTTCTTCCATCACTTGCCCCACACTAGTGCCTAAATGCTAATGACAGATTTCCCAACAATTGCATTTTCAAAGAAATCTCATATGCATGCAACATTTACGAGTTTGCATTATTGCAACCATAACAACTTTATTGTTATCATCCTCCACTTCCAGCCTCTTTTTTTTTTACTACACAAGCATGATAAAAAAAGAAATGCTGGCTGATGTGTAGTTTCAAGACTTTCTCGTTGTGCTGTTCTTGCCTGCTGCACAGAGGTTCAGCTGAACTGGATGGCATCCATCTGGCAGATGCGTTTGTAGATGTGATCACAAGGAACATCAGACCATGTCCTCGCGTGGCTGTCTAAAACAGCACAGTCCTCTCCGTGCTCTCCTCCTGACTGGTGGTTATCTGGCTCAGATATTGAGCCCCACTCACTCCAATATCTGTGACAGAAGGAACGAGAAAGAAAGTGGGATAGATGCCAAATATACCGAAGTACGACTTTGCAGTGATAAATGTAGGCGTGGTCACGGCTGCCAGAATGATTCTCAGATTATGGAAAAGTGCATCCTCTCCAGATTTAAAAAAGTGGGTAGAATTCATGTTGGAAATAGTATCATATGAACACATGTTGGCAAGAGTCAATGATAGAAATGATGATTTCAAAATGGCATGGGACCGCTTCTTTGGCTGGGACGCTGTGATGTGGCTATATTATATTATATTATATTGCTTTAATTATTTTATTTATTTTTTGCTGTGAATATATCACTGAACCAAGTATGTTCATTTATTACAGGCCTGGAAATAGGAAATATTGTATAAGTGAAAGTAAAAATTATGTGTGTAAATAAAAAAAAAACTTTATTTACAAAAAAAAAGGGATATATAGGGCAAGATATAAATAACGACAGTGAACAATGCCTTCAGACATTTAAAGGCCCGATCTGTCTATTTGCAGTACGACATCCCCCGTTTAAACAGGCTCACTGCCGGATTCGTTACTGGATCGATGAGATTTCTTCATCTGAAAAGCGTAGGTTTTGATATAATGACTGAGAGTATGTAGGCCTATCTGTTGAATGTGAATTATTTTACATTTATTTTGACTGTACACTTACACTGCATTGGTAAACATCATTAAACAGGTCGGTATTTTGAATTCTGTGAAATTCTTCTGACACATACTCTCCTCAAAACCTAAATGGTCAAATGATTTCAGGATTGTATTATTTTATTAATACATAAATAACTGCAACACAATAAGTCACAGAATAAGATAGGCTTACTTGTTTTGCAGCGTTGTGTTGTCCACCCATCTCCAGTCTCCTTCATTCGCCAGATCAGACAGGCCAATCCAGAAGTGGTAATCAAATCCACCGACTCTTCTGGCTTCTTTTTCCAGAGCCTCCTAGAAATAAACACAAAGGTCAATGACAAAGGTCAAAGGTAGTTTTATTGTCCCCGCAGGGAAATTGGTTTGCAGCCAGGAAATATAAAATACACACATAGTGCAGCACAAGCACTAAAAACAGGCACAAAAAATACTCACATAAAACAACAAGTACTAAAAACAAACAAACACTTAACACAGTTGTTGTTTTGTATGCACGCACACGCACACGCACACACACACACACACACACACACACACACACACACACACACACACACGCAGTGTCTCAGTGGACGTTTGTTTTCCTTTCTTGTGGACAGTGCACAATAACCCACCTACTGTTTATGTTGGTTGTGCTTTTAGAAGGTTTGTGGATCCGTCCCAATCCAACCATAAATTATCAATGCCAATTAGGCCTAATACATGACGCATACAAATGAGCCAGTGATTATCAATTGAACATGGAGATCGCATACAGGTGTGTGTGTGTGTGCAGTCACTGGATATAGGTTAGTCCAGAGCCGTATAGATAGTAGAGTCCCGACATCTCCATTCACTCCAATGGACCAGTTTTTTTTTACTCTCAAGAGTTCCAGGAAGTAAGGTCCTGGATTAAGCAGCACTGTCGAGTTGCAGCAAAATAGACAGTTTGTGTTGTACTCTGAAAGGGTTTTTCCCCCCCTTGAATCAAATTGTACATTATCAGCTTTATTTTAGCATGCAAAAGTAGCGCGAGACCCATTCCTGGCTGTTCATTGGCTAATGAGTCTCGCATTTTTGGTCCGCCACTCTCTCTCTAGAGGACACTAGGTTAGTCATACTTCTAGTAATCCTAGGGATCCTATGTACATTTTGATCAAATGGGCCATGTTCAGACTAGGAGGCCAAATCTGATTTGTGAACTTTAGTGACCTATTAATTACTTTATCCAGATTGGATTTATGAGTCTGGACGAACCAAGTCTGATTTGTGTCACTTGTCCCAAATCACATATGGAGGTAGTTTACAATCTGCTTTCGACTGATGTGACTTCAGTGCGGACGCGCAGATCCACCAAATCTGATTTGAATGTCACTCGCAACTCGTCATCAAATGCTTCTGCGCAGGAAAACCACGTCACCAACGTACGTATTTACTGACGCCCACGTCGTTACCATAGCAACCCATGCAGATAGGCTGTTTAGGTCTGGACACACAGAACAGATCCGACTTGAGAATCAGATTTGTGGCAGTGCGGACACACTCCCAAATCAGATTTGGGAAACCAATCAAGATAATGATGATTAATGACTTTATCAGCAAATCAGATTTGCCTGTAATGTGAACATGGCCTTAGATCCCTCTAAGTACCCCCCCCCCACACACACACACACACACACACACACACAGAAGCACACCTACATGCTGTTCCATGGTGTGCAGTATGGCAAGATGGCTGCCCATCTCTGTACAGCCGTCTCTGCTCTTCAGCCAGTCTAGTTTGTCGTTGCTGACGCTGTAGCATTTCTCTCCTGTATGAAGCCAGTCTTCAGGACACTCCCTGCACGCCATCACTGCTCAGAGCGGAGGGGGACAATGAAGACAGAGGGGGACAATGAAGACAGAGGGGGACAAATGAAGACAGAGGGAGACAATGAAGACAGTGGGGGACAATGAAGACAGAGGGGGACAATGAAGACAGTGGGGGACAATGAAGACAGAGGGGGACAATGAAGACAGAGGGGGGCAATGAAGACAGTGGGGGACAATGAAGACAGAGGGGGACAATGAAGACAGAGGGGGACAATGAAGACAGTGGGGGACAATGAAGACAGAGGGGGACAATGAAGACAGAGGGGGGCAATGAAGACAAGAGGGGGACAATGAAGACAGAGGGGGACAATGAAGACAGAGGGGGGCAATGAAGACAAGAGGGGGGGCAATGAAGACAGAGGGGGACAATGAAGACAAGAGGGGGACAATGAAGACAGTGGGGGACAATGAAGACAGAGGGAGACAATGAAGACAGTGGGGGACAATGAAGACAGAGGGGGACAATGAAGACAGAGGGGGACAATGAAGACAGAGGAGGACAAATGAAGACAGAGGGAGACAATGAAGACAGAGGGGGACAATGAAGACAAGAGGGGGACAATGAAGACAAGAGGGGGACAATGAAGACAGAGGGAGACAATGAAGACAGAGGGGGACAATGAAGACAGAGGGGCAGAACAGATATAGTAAAAGAGCATGTAGCGGAGTTCAGGGCCGGTTCCAGAACAAGATGACTAGGGATGCATCCTAGATAGGAAGGGGTGCACATGCACGGGCCGACCCGGGTGGCCGGCCGCCCGAAAAATTTGACATGTTATTTTACAAAAAATAATGCATTTTACCATCATTTCAAGTAGAATGATACCAGCCAAGCAAGAATATTTCAAGTGTTTGAAGTGCGTTACTGAAATATTTGGACCATATAATGATAATACAATTATCTCAACCTTAAAAGGTTACATATAGGTGCCAAAAAGCCATAAATTCACATCAAAGAACAAAAAAACGACAATTATAATTCAAGTTTAAACAGTAAAGTGTGCAGCTGCAGCATTTATTAAAAAAAAACAAAAAAAACACTCTTTTCAACTGAGCATGCAGACAATTAAAATAAGGGTGCAATACGTGCTTTTGCACCCCTGTAAAACCGGGCCTGGCGGAGTTACGTCAATGTTGTCTTGCCTTTCTGTGAGCAGTTCTGGCCCAAGTGGGTGCAGTTGTCACACAGTTGGATGTAGCGTTTCTGCATGGAGTGCAGCTTCAGAGTCAGAGCTGCAGACTCCAAGGGCGTACCAGGCACAGGCCTGCTAAACACTGACAGAGAGAGAGAGAGGGAGATTCTGTTTGCCATTATGTCTAAAGACCACGACAGTTCATTTACTCAAGGCGTTATCAGGAGAAAAGGAAACAACGATCAATCTTGCTGCGAAGTGTATATGTCAAAATGTCAGCAAATATGGGAGAAAATGTAAATATTCAGAATGATTTTGTCTTGTAAGAAATCGACCTGCCATCGCTCCCAATATCCTATACTATTCCATGATTGGAAGTTGGAAACCCTCATAACTGTTTTGCTCGCACCTGTGTTTACCCTGCTTTTTGGACACAAAATGGCCCCCGTGAAAAGGGTCTATTGTGACTTGTGAGGTCAGATGATATCAAAGTCCATGAAGCTGCATGTGTATCATGCAGAGTGCTGTTTGTAGTGATTCACCTTGAATGATAGTTAACTGCCAACTGGGCTGAAAGTGTTATTTTGGCTACTGAATCACTTCGAGCGGGGGTGTCAAACATACGGCCCTGGGCCCGGGCCAGAACTGGCCCACAGGATGACTTTGCAAAGTGTGAAAATTGCACAGAGAAGTCCTTCAATCCAATGTGATGCACTTGTGAAGGCTAAGAGGTACCAGGTTTCAGGAGCAAGTTAAATATTAAGTAGCCTATTCATGTTATCTGTATTCATGACTAAATAAATGGTAAACTATTTTCAATACCCTTGAATATAGAGACGAATTGCACAGTTGAAGGCAATAGGTTATAGACGCTGGTTTAGCTGGCTCAGCCTGGCTGGGGGCGTGGTCAGGGTGGGGTAAATTCCCCCGTTCTATCCATTCAGCAAAGTTAGAATTGAGCTGATAGCCCAGCCCAGGCAGACACGATCGGGGATTTACCCACCGCAGTAAACGCACATCTGAGCAGACGTCTTGTGTTCTGCTCTACAACCCCCAAACCTGTAGTTTAGAGCCGCAGCACAGTCTTTTGGTGAGTCAGCCCATGAGATATATGGGCGGTTTTACCCCACTCGCGCGCCAGCCGTTTAACATTTTGTGGGCGTTCCCAGACATGCGGACTGTCTCTATTGCAATGCACAGTTACAGACAGTAGATTTCATATGATAGGCCCGCCTATGGTAGCTGAGATAACCTTAAGTGAAAACGTGTTGTTAAAATGTACCTGCAGGCCTAATCTTTACACTAAAAGACTCATTTGACGTTTGGAGATG
>NC_139640.1:20866053-20883553 GCF_964638095.1 Poromitra crassiceps
CTGTGACATAGTCTGGGTCTACTAACCTGTGACATAGTCTGGGTCTACTAACCTGTGACATAGTCTGGGTCTACTAACCTGTGACATAGTCTGGGTCTACTAACCTGTGGCATAATCTGGGTCTACTAACCTGTGACATAGTCTGGGTCTACTAACCTGTGGCATAATCTGGGTCTACTAACCTGTGGCATAATCTGGGTCTACTAACCTGTGAGACTATCAGCATAGCATGGGTCTACTAACCTGTGAGACTATCAGCATAGTATGGGTCTACTAACCTGTGAGACTATCAGCATAGTATGGGTCTACTAACCTGTGAGACTATCAGCATAGTATGGGTCTACTAACCTGTGAGACTATCAGCATAGTATGGGTCTACTAACCTGTGAGACTATCAGCATAGTATGGGTCTACTAACCTGTGAGACTATCAGCATAGTCTGGGTCTACTAACCTGTGAGACTATCAGCATAGTATGGGTCTACTAATCTGTGAGACTATCAGCATAGTATGGGTCTACTAACCTGGGAGACTATCAGCATAGTATGGGTCTACTAACCTGGGAGACTATCAGCATAGTATGGGTCTACTAACCTGTGAGACTATCAGCATAGTATGGGTCTACTAACCTGTGAGAGGTGAGAACCACTGCGCATTTCCCCTTCACCTCCTCCGAGATGATCTTCCAAAGGTGGCGTTTGGTGCGAGGGTCCATGCCAGAGCTCGGCTCGTCCTGCGGGAAGAAGTTGGAAAGAAAAAGGTAAGGTAGGATGTGTGAAAGAGAGGAGGGGAAAGAAGGATGAGAGATCAGACAAGAACAAAGAGACAGGAACGACAGAGCATAGAGGACAAGGGAAGTGAGGCGAGGGAAAGGACTGGAGAAAATGATGACAGGCTTAACAGCAGAGTAAGCACAGATGCACAGTGGCAAAATAATAAGGGAGAGAGAGGATATGATAGAGATGTGAGGTAGAAATATAGAGATGACTGCTTGAGGGAAGACCACCCTGGGGTAAGCTTGGGGAAGCAAACTCATTAACAATGAGAGATCTGCCAAAGTCTAGGGGATCGATGTCGACTTTCCTTCAAAGAGCCGCCCAGGAGGAGCAGCGGTGTAAAGTTAGTTTCATGTTGGTTGTCAGGCTGCCAGACGGCTGATTTAATGAACGGGTCCTCACCAGCAGCAGGATCTGCGGGTGTCCGATGAGCGCCAGCGCGGTGGAGAGCTTCCTGCGCGTGCCGCAGCTGTAGCCGTCAGTGACGTTGCTCCTGTGGTAGCCCAGCTCCAGCTTCTTCAGCAGGTAGTTCACCACCTGGTCAGGGATGAAAGGGAGGTGGATAAAATAGCAGAAACACCACATAAAAATGGAGACAACATCTGAGCTAAAAAGCAGCTACACAGGCGAATCGTATGAAGTTGGATGCCAATTAGCAGCCTGTGTCTGCTTTAAAAGAGATCTGACGCTCACTGCTGTTCTATGTGACTTTTCAAAGCAACGTGAGCCAACTAACAGAGTTCCAAAGAAGCCAAATAGTCGGTGCCTGAACTGCAGGAGCAACAGTGACAAAAACTGCAAAATGATTTAATGTGGCCAAGCGAACAGTCTCAAAAATCGATACAAAATATGTGAGTCAAACACAAACTGCACTGGCAAAGAGAAACAGTGGTCACACGACAGACAGTTAACACACAGCTACAGCGTCAGAAATTACCACATGATTTTGATTCAACATCTGTGATGCATTCTCAACAAATTCTGTATATGGTGAGCCTCACAAAGCTGCCATTTATGGCAGAATGTCTGCAAAACTGTTTGCGGTTTTCGGATGTATGAGATCATGTGCAAAATAAATCAGCATGTTGTTTTTTTGGTGAAGTGTCCCTTTAAGTTGTAGTCTCTGCAGGAGGATTTTGCTTTGATTCCTAAATATGATTCTGGTTGACTGAACACTGTGCATACTAGACACGCTACGGACAAATACACAATGACAGCAGCTGAATCTTAACAATTAGCACCAACAACATGGCATGACTGCTTCAAATCAAAATAAGTTTTTTTATGTTCTCCCATAAAAGCCAATTTCTTTCACCTTTGATGTAACAGCTCATTAAGCTTGATAAAACCACGTCAATGTGAAATGGCCCCATTACGGCTTGTCTCATTATCCTGAGCTAGAGGACTGTCAGTGGGAGACAACATAAGACCAGCTCTATATATAACCTCATGTCGGCAAATTAGCCAACCCCCGAGACCGTGGCCATCACTGCCATTGTTGTCAGCACCCTGACCAGAGAAGAGGAGCTGCAATTGCAATCATAGTCATTGTGTGTGTGTGTGTGTGTGTGTGTGTGTGTGTGTGTGTGTGTGTGTGTGTGTGTGTGTGTGTGTGTGTGTGTGTGTGTGTGTGTGTGTGTGTGTGTGTGTGTGTGTGTGTGTGTGTGTGTGTGTGGTTTGTACGTATGTGTAAGACACGCGTGCGTGTGCATAATTCTGTTGGTTCCATGACTGAGGCTGTCAGAGCCTCAGTCATGGAACCAACAGAATTAGTTCTTGGGCTTGAGTGAGAGAGAGAGCTGTTTGGTCAAAGCCAGTGTACGCCTCATCAATTGTTGTCGTTTTTGTCTTTATCAAGACAACAAAATCAGAAATCCCATCATCTTTTGATTGCTTGCTCGGCAGATTCCACTGATTTCAGCGGCAATGGAAGACAGACCCTCTCAGTAATCAGCGGAGAAGGCCAGATTGATTAGCTTTCAAAATGATAAATGGGCAGGATGGAGCTGAAGTGATGTGTCAAATGAAATCCTCTCATTATCAAGAGTATCATTTAAATGTAAATTCGTCTGCGGTGATACATAAAGCATCAACCTCCTCTCCAAGCTGGGATGGCAGTCGACTGACAGTGAGCGCTTTCTGTTGCGTCTTTACCCGCCACAGATAGCACACCTTTCAGTGCACATCAGTCAGTACTTCACACCCTCTGATTCAGTAGGCATGGAAGCGCCGGCAGCTACTGGTCTGGCAGCAGGACTGCACATCTGAATCCATATCTGATCGCGTGTCATTTCTAGCGGATGGCGTCGTTGCTTCCCTGACACTTTGAGGGGACTCTGCCTTACCCCGTCAATCTCCTGCTTTGAGATGCCGCGGATACGGGCGTAGAAGTACAGATGCTCCTCTCCGGTGAGCAGCTCGTCCAGGGCGTCCACCTGGGGACAGTAGCCGATGTTGATGCCATTGTTACGGCACTCCATGATGTCTACCATCCGCCTGGGGGGAAGGGGGGGGGGGGTAGAGACACATAAAGAAAGACACGTTCTCTTGAATGCTGTAGGACAGATGGAGAATGGATGTATTGTGTGTGGGAGGTCCCAGAGGCGCTGCTGTCTATGGTTGTGGTGTGCTGGGTATAGCCCTCAACAATAACAAATAAAGCCAGTACTGTGAACCAGACATGTGATTGTATGTTTTGGTTTCAGTGCATTCTGAATCTCAACACATTATGGCTCATATTTTGGCTGATGCAAAGCTCTCTGTGGCTATTTGCATTGTGCTAATTTATTCCAGTTCACACTCATTAGACAGTGCAGCCTGTCTATTTGCATTGTGCTAATGTATTCCAGTTCACACTCATTAGACAGTGCAGCCTGTCTATTTGCATTGTGCTAATGTATTCCAGTTCACACTCATTAGACAGTGCAGCCTGGCCACCTGTAAGACTGGGAAAGCATCATCCTGTAAGGCTTATGCAACCCATCTGTTTTCCTCCATACTGATTCTTTTCAATTACTTGAATTATAATTTTTTTTGGAATATGCTGCATAACTATAAATAACAACCTGCTGTTTTTAATTACTTGAGGGCAGCGGTGTAATCAATAATTTCAGAAATTTATTTTATTGTAACTTAACACCAGTTTGTTACTACTTACAATGATGCATACGATGCATTTACAGCATGAAGACTTATTTCAGACTAAAGAAACTGGGCATACTTTTGTTATCTGCATTTATTTAATGAATTCAATTATTCATATTGTTATTATTATCTATTGTATTTACTTATTATTATTTTGTTTCCATAAGCAGGGAGGGAAATGTTGGGGGGCTAATAAAAGATAATGGGGGGGATATTGCTCTCTAAAAAGAAAAGTATGATTCTGTAATAATGTTTCATCATTAAGTACAGATTGTAGAATAAAATTTGGTAAAAAAAAAAGGTTATAGCCCTACTGTATTCTGCTTGTAGGTAATCACTCACTTTTTGACACCTCTCAGCACCTCGTTGACAATAAAGTCAACGATAGAAACAATAATTTGTCATGCTATCCAAGATGTTTACTTCTCATCTTTGCATGGATTATATGTGTTTTTAACACCATCAAATATATCAATAAATAAATAGCTTACCCATCCCAGTCTTTGATCTGTGCCCTGCCATCGGTGGGGCTCACATCTCCAGTCAGCATCTTGAAAGTGGTCGTCTTTCCTGCTCCATTCACACCCAGCAGACCAAAGCACTGTAGACAAAGACAACGCTTGTTAACACTGATTCCCCCCAAAACAGACAATCTCAGTTGTAGTTGATGCAGCACTATAAATACATAGGCTTGGATTCCAGATGAATTATTTATGTTGGCAGATGACATAGTGTGTAGTGTTGCCTTTGATCCTATACAGCACTATGGTCGGTGTTTTCAGATTGCACAGATGTTCTGGTCACTGTTCAGATCCAGAAACACAGAAGCTTTCAGTGGGTTCCCCTCCCTGCAGCCTTATGGCCATGATGCAAGGGATGCATTTTGAAACAAGTGTGAAAGGCAATGTTATTGTTTTGGCATAATACTTGTATTCCTTATACTTTCCTTTAAAGATCTTTACTGCTCCATAGCACTAAACGAGCATATCTGTGAGGTGTTGATAGGGTTTTTGATCAATACTAATAACTCAACGATTACTCTGCCAGCTGCTGAGATTTCTGGCTTTCAAAACTCACTTTGCAATCAGTATTCCAGTATTCCCAGTCAATGGCATTTCAAGACACTCCTCCTATGTTACCTACATTGATCTTGTCCCAATTACAGTAGCAGTCCCCATTCAAGGTGCAGGCAATACGGACCCATGCATGCCTCATGTACATTATGATGACATACAGACCCATGCATGCCTCATGTACATTATGATGACATACAGACCCATGCATGCCTCATGTACATTATGATGACATACAGACCCATGCATGACTCATGTACATTATGATGACATACAGACCCATGCATGCCTCATGTACATTATGATGACATACAGACCCATGCATGCCTCATGTACATTATGATGACATACAGACCCATGCATGCCTCATGTACATTATGATGACATACAGACCCATGCATGCCTCATGTACATTATGATGACATACAGACCCATGCATGCCTCATGTACATTATGATGACATACAGACCCATGCATGCCTCATGTACATTATGATGACATACAGACCCATGCATGCCTCATGTACATTATGATGACATACAGACCCATGCATGACTCATGTACATTATGATGACATACAGACCCATGCATGACTCATGTACATTATGATGACATACAGACCCATGCATGCCTCATGTACATTATGATGACATACAGACCCATGCATGCCTCATGTACATTATGATGACATACAGACCCATGCATGCATCATGTACATTATGATGACATACAGACCCATGCATGCCTCATGTACATTATGATGACATACAGACCCATGCATGCCTCATGTACATTATGATGACATACAGACCCATGCATGCCTCATCTACATTATGATGACATATGGACCCATGCATGCCTCATGTACATTATGATGACATACAGACCCATGCATGCCTCATGTACATTATGATGACATACAGACCCATGCATGCCTCATGTACATTATGATGACATACAGACCCATGCATGCCTCATCTACATTATGATGACATACGGACCCATGCATGCCTCATGTACATTATGATGACATACAGACCCATGCATGCCTCATGTACATTATGATGACATACAGACCCATGCATGCCTCATGTACATTATGATGACATACAGACCCATGCATGCCTCATGTACATTATGATGACATACAGACCCATGCATGCCTCATTTACATTATGATGACATACAGACCCATGCATGCCTCATCTACATTATGATGACATACGGACCCATGCATGCCTCATGTACATTATGATGACATACAGACCCATGCATGCCTCATGTACATTATGATGACATACGGACCCATGCATGCCTCATGTACATTATGATGACATACAGACCCATGCATGCCTCATGTACATTATGATGACATACAGACCCATGCATGCCTCATGTACATTATGATGACATACAGACCCATGCATGCCTCATGTACATTATGATGACATACAGACCCATGCATGCCTCATGTACATTATGATGACATACAGACCCATGCATGCCTCATGTACATTATGATGACATACAGACCCATGCATGCCTCATCTACATTATGATGACATACGGACCCATGCATGCCTCATGTACATTATGATGACATACAGAGCCATGCATGCCTCATCTACATTATGATGACATACAGACCCATGCATGCCTCATGTACATTATGATGACATACAGACCCATGCATGCCTCATGTACATTATGATGACATATAAGCCTACCTCCCCAGCAGGGATTCCCACGGAGAGGCTCTTGACGGCGGGGACCTTCCTGTTGAGGTGCTGGTAGATCTTGGTGAGCTGGTTGACCTGCAGGATGTCGGAGCTGGCCGCCCCACTGGACACCCGCTGGTGCTCGGCCACCACATCCTCATCCTCGTCCTCGCCGGCCTCCTGGGGCAGCGTTTTTCTGCCCAAGATCATATGTCTACAAAGGGAAGAGTAATCATGTTCACTGGGCGTGTCTGTCATTTATCAGAGGCAAATAGAGTGTCATGGCAACAAACTTGGAGAAGTGATGGATTGAAACTGTGATAGGAGGGAGAAAGTCTTATTAAATCTATGATGGATTTTGTAAAAGTAAAAAAGTAGAAAATAGAAAAGCGGGAAGAGAGCCTTAATAAACGAGCCTCATTATTTCCATTGGTACAAAACACCGAGAGATGCTGAAATCCTACGTGGATCTAATAAATGAAATGCTAAAAGTTCTTAAACGCTCACTACGGTGTAATTTGCAGTGAAAATGTTTTTCATTGCACACTAAAATGCTTTCCACACCAATTTGTGGTTCCGGTGCTTGATAAATGAGTGCCCCCACTGCGCAAACAGAATAATTTCCACATTCTATGCATACATTTTAGATTTAATTAGATTTCGGAGCACATCACAAAGCCGGAAAGTGTGGGCCGTCCTGGTGGCTCACCTGGTACAGCGCGTACCACAAAGGTTTAGTCGTTTGCGCGGCCGACCTGGGTTCGAATCTGATCCACGCTCCTTTGCCACATGTCATCCCCCCTCTCTCTCCCCACCTTTCCTGTCTGCATACTGTCCTATCAAACAAAAGCAAACTGCCTAAAAAAATAATCTAAACAAAACCGGAAAGTGTACGGGTGCGGTTTCCTGCATCGGCACACGCGTCTCTCGCTTCCATCTCCACGGCGTCTCACCTGACTTTGCGCAGGAGCCACTTGTTGAGCAACAGGCGCAGCAAGAAGAAGAACAGGCCTTGCAGGAAGGAGGAGAGGAACATCCAGCCCAGGTGGTCGGTGGAGAAGGGGTTCTTGTAGGCGTCGATGCCGTAGCCGCTGAGGATCTGGACCTCCATGTTGACCCTAGCCAGCTCCATCAGCCCGTTGCCAAAGCTGAACTGGGGGAAGATGAGGAAGGCCTGGCTCAGTTTCCTGAAGATTTCCTTGATGGCCTGCGGGAGGGAGGGAAGGACAGAGAGGAAGACAGAAGGATATGAAACAACATCTCAGGTACTGCTTGTCCTGAATGTAATCTCACTCTCATTGACATTGTGAAGTACAATCACCCTGCAAAATATGAATCATTCCCCTGAAACTCAATATCACCACAGCCGCATGTGAGGGAGTCAGTGTTGCGCTGTCCATGTTCATTCATCAAGTAATTAGCAGCTACACACTTAAAGGATAATGGGGTGTTTTTTATGCATTTCTTACCGTCAACCTATGAAAAGAACAAAATCAACTCCTGTTACTTTCCCCCCTCCCACGTTTCCTTTTCAGCCTTTAAATACAGCTGACAAACACACAGGTTCAATGTTATAAATCGCTAACTGTTACCATGAAAAGTCATGCTGTTGTAGTTATTACCAAATCAAATCAAATGGGAACAAATTCTCCATTGCACTGGGGGACTATTTTCGGTGCTACACAACTACTTTCCTGAGATGGAAAAATGGGTTTACAGCCGGCTTATTAAGTTTGAGGGAAAAGTCGGTGGCTCTCTGCATCACGATGATAAAATATACTGCCAGAGCATCGGCATGGCTCTGTGACCACTTTTTAATCCTTTCTTTTAATACAATGGGCTTCTATGGATGCTGAGACATGGGCGCACTGGGCACTGGCTACATGGACGAGACTTGTCAGCTAAACAAACTCATTGGTGATTTTGTTATCTTTATAGGTTATGTAGAGGGTAAGAAATGCATAAAAAAAAAACAGCAGCGTTATCCTTTAAGGTCGCAAACTCTTACAACTTTAGGAGCGTTCAGTTGCTGACCTCATTGTCATGCATTGCGATTTTGCCCAGAAAGTAGAGGATGGAGGTGGACATGATGGTGTTGACGCTGATGAAGAGGTTGATGCACACATAGGTGATGAAGGCCATCTCTGGATCTTTGAAGACGCCGGACAAAAGGTACATCCAGGGGAAGGTAGCGAACCTGGGTGACGACGAGACAAGACAATGACAGGACAGCTTAAAGAAGAGGTTCTCATCAGTAAAAATAGCCCTTCACACATCTGAAAATAGCCCTGCTGTGTTCTGGCTGGGGTTGGCTTTCAAATGCAGAAAGTCCACAAAGATAGCTTTGATTTCAGTTTATTCTCTTGAAGATGGAAGAGGATCTAGATCATTTATGCAGTTCCCTCATCAAGCAATGCCCCCATCTAAAAAATGATATGCCCTTGCATTTTTGTAACTGAGTGAAGTGGCACAGTGCTTTAACAGGCTAAATGGAGCAGCCGTGATGAAAATAGGCACCAGAGAACATCGAAAAGGGACGGGGAAAAATAGCAAACCATGAGGAGGGTAAACATTCAAACATGACGTCAAAAGAGAGGAAGATAAATTACTTATACTCCCTTTATTCCCTGGTGGCAACGCATCCTTTGCTGTGTGTTTTCTCTCCTCTCTCTTTTCTCTCCAATAATCTGCTTGTTCATTTGATTGGGGTGTCCGGGTCAGCGGGAAACAGCAAAAAGGAGAAATGGGGAGAGTGGAGAGGAACAAAGGAGGACACAGGGCTGGAAGAGAGAGAGAGAGAGAGACAGAAGAGAGAGAGAGAGAGAGAGAGAGAGAGAGAGAGAGAGAGAGAGAGAGAGAGAGAGAGAGAGAGAGAGAGAGAGAGAGAGAAACAGAAACAGATAGAGCCAGACAGAGACAGAGCGCCTGACTGTCATGCCCGGAAAGAAAGGTGCTTGGTAGGCAGACTGTGGGTGCCAAAGCCATGACGTGGAGCAGAAGCAGCGAGGGCTCAGACCAGACCCAGGTGGGCGCAGGCTGGCAGGCAGGCAGATGGAGCGCTGTGATTATTCATTGCTAGAGAAGGAGACATCTGTCTGATAAATGAGAAGCAGAGTGCTGAGCTGGCCTCCTCCTATCTAGGGCTGGCGATGGGGGCCCCGTCACAGCACAGGGAACACACCAGCTCAAACTTCTACTACAGTTGGGGAACAACAATTTAAATGGTTGCGGTAAAGCAGATGTGGGAAGCATGGCGTGTCATTGGTTTGGAGTTGCAGGCAGTACATTTGCATTCTTACTTCAAAACAAGCAACAGATTAATCAACTGGGTGGCACAAAGTTGTTAAAATGTTAAAATCCTACAAATTACCTGACATTAACTAATTTCATTTGTTGTTCAAAAAAAATCCCCTGTTTGATCTATTTTAATGCATACCACCAAAACCCAATAATGTTTTTGTTGAACAAGTCTCGGAGCTCCTTTTCCATTATCATGCCTGACTATGACAGAATGCTCCCTCTGATTTCAACATCCATGTGTGCTGTCTGTCCCTCACTCCCACTGATGGCTTTGATTCATCTCGTTGAGTAATCTAGTTCAGTCTAATAAAGGTGCCACTCTCCCCAAAGGCCATTATTACCGTAGCTCCGTCAAATGCTTTTTACTCCAAATGAAGTGGCTTTACATGACGTTGCTCTATGGCCATTGTTTTTCATGTTTATTTTCTGCAATCCCCATAGATGATTTTATCAACATTTGCAGTGTCCGACATTACAGACCCTTTTGAAGACAGAAAGCTAAAGCTAAAGCTACCCTGGCTAACAAAGCACACACAAGCCTTAACGACAGAATGTATGAAGGCTGAATATGGCGGGGGGGGGGGGGGGGTGTGGGCAGTGGCGGACTGCATAATCGGGCACGTCGGGCAAATTTATTTTTTTTTGTTTGTTTTTTGCAGGCCAGGCCAGGCCACTCACTGAACAGCAGGCCAGGTGCCGCCTACTGGTTTACTAGTGGTTTTATTACTTTATTCAGGTTTAAAGTGGGTGCATCTCATTGTAAAATTGGACTTGGCCCAAATTGGGCTTCAAACGGTCCAAATCGGGCTTCAAACGGCCCAAATCGGGCTTCAAACAGCCCAAATCTGGCTTTAAACGACCCAAATCTGGCTTCAAACGGCCCAAATTGGGCTTCAAACGCCCCAAATTGAGCTTCAAACGCCCCAAATTTTCCGCCGGCGCCCTCCGGACGCCGGCACGCGCGTCGGCCCGTATCGGCCTGGCCTGCTTGGTATCTAATGCCCGGCCTGAATTATGATCCCAGTCCGCCCCTGGGTGTGGGGAGGGATAAATTAATCTAGAGTCGACATTCTAACAGATCATGTGACAAAGTAAGCTGTCGAGGATGTGAGAGCAGCAGACTTTTCTGACTCTAGGATTCTGTTCAGTTCGATTCAGTCCTACAGTATCCTCCCTCCAAAACATGTATTATTGAGGCTTCCCCAGAAAAGGTGTGAGGAGTTTCTTCTGGCTTGTGTCTTTGACAAGGTGGAGAACAAGACTCAGATTCTCTCTCCCGGAGGTGCTGCATTCGCCTGCCCCAGGTTGCCCTGCGTCCTTCAGCACGGCAAGTAGGGGGATTGGATATTTTATTGGGCAAGTATTATCCTTTTTCCTCACAGCAGCGCAGCGCGGTTGGGATTTGCATTTCCATTACAACAGGAGTACACGCTTTTGACGCGCGAGTCGAAAAGGCTGTAGCCCAAACGGCTGCTCAAAAAGTGAGTTCGTTAAAAAGTGATGTTCATGTGTGTTACTGTTCTTTTGATACATTACTAAAAGTGGTGTAAACAGATGATTAAGCTGTACGAGCCACAGAATCACTGACCCAAAGAGCGCCAGGAGGAGGGTGACGGCAGCCAGATTCTGTCGGTCTGTGAACGCCGGGTTCTGGAAGGCTGCAACCACACCAACAGTCAGAGCCACAGGGATCATATAGATGACCTGGGGGGAAAGATGGAACATGACACAGCAACACTGATTGTTATTTCATTATCAATTGAAGTGTTTGGGAAACCTACTCTTACAGAATGATTGAAAAATTATACCAAATTACAGTTCTTTTAAAAGGACACGAATTTCATCATTCGTGTCCTTTTCAGGCACAGACTTTTCTCAAAATAGATACACTATGTAGTGTTTGAGAAATGAACGGATCAATAATTGATAAGGAGAGGAAAGTGCTTTTGCATGCAGTTGCATTGTAACAGTGAGTGTAACGGTGGGCAGAGAGTGCTGTGCAGTGAGTAAACCTCACTCTCTGAGACCTCAAGAAACGCTCTATTGACAGACGCTAGAGCTAAAGGGCCTCCTTGATATCGCATCCGCCTCACATGCAAAAGGTTCCCGGTTCGATCCCCAGCTGCGGGGGGACTACACAATGCAGGTTGCACATGCAGCATGGCCGTATCAAATGTAGTGTTTGCATCATGCTTTTATTGACTACAGGAGTTCATGGGTGGGCATAAACCTATTGTAATACCTTTTCACATCAGATTCTGTTTATTTATGGAGTGTAATAGTGTGGGTCAAGAAGACGTTACCATGTCGTAGAAGAAGTTCACGGCCCAATAGAAGGGCTCGCTGACGCCTGCGATGTGCTGCAGCCTCTTGGAGCCGCTGTGGTGCTCGTGGACTTCGTAGATGGCGAAGCTGGCCGTCGTGATCGCGTAACCCGTCAGCACACACAGAGCAACCAGGATCTGGATCATCCCCTGGACCCTGTGAGAGCGCAAGAAAGCAACATATATGTTGACAGTCATCAATGGTCAGTCACTCAGGAACATTATCATTCATCATCAACTCAATCTTTGTCAATAGCATTCGTATTCATGTGGATGACTGGTCTTTTTTCCTTTCACTTTTCTTCCCCTAGATAAGGCTGCAGTGCTATAGTACCTGTAGATAGGTTCAGATCCAGGGACAACAAAGTATACCATACAATCAATATACTCTGGTGCGATATGAGTCACTTTGAATGAGGCCCTCTGTTGTCATTCTTTACCCAAAACAATAGCCCATTTTATAGTCCTGCTATGAAATGTCTCAAGTCTTTGCCTGTTGAGACTTGGTTCATTTGAACCATTCAAGGCTCTCACAATACATAGAATCCCCTTCATAATGAATAGCTTTGTTCAAAGAGATGCTTCTGCCCCAGCTCTGACATCATAATGACTGCTGAAGAAATGGATTGTTTCATACAGAATGGAACACCAGGCTGCTGCTGCTGCTGCTGCTGCTGCTGTATTGTCTGCAGGCCAGCCGACGCTGCTGTCCTGCATAATGACCACACTCCATAGCAGGAAAAGCAGATGAGGCTTTCATCCCTCGGCTCCAAATCGAGCCTGTCCTAAGAACAAACCTCACAGCTAAACGTCCGGTACCCCGGTGCCCCTCAGAAAGAACCACACGCTTTCTTTGGCGAGATGCCTGCTCTGTAAGCTATCTTGCCGCTTCCCTCTATGGCCAGGGCACAACACTGCCAACCAAACACAATCAACTGGATGAAAACCTGGATGAGGATGAAAACCTGGATGAGGATGAAATGGCACTGGTGGAACGACAGTCCGAGGGAGGGAGAAAGAATAGCAGAGGTAGGTGTGTGTGTGTGTGTGTGTGTGTGTGTGTGTGTGTGTGTGCTTAGATCCCTCCTAAGGCAGTGCCCTGCTAGCAGCCTGCTACTGTCAGTTGCTTCAAAAGCATCAGTGGTCTCAGTTTAATGTTGCCTGCTCTATGCAAAGAATCTGTCATTGGCTCATTTGAACACACATTTCAGAAACATCGCTCTTCACGATGTCAATAGAGCAATGGCCTTTGTGCCCTGTTATGTGGCCTTGTGCCCTAAAAAAATGCGACGGCGAAGGCCAAATGGCCTTGCCCCTAAAATGACGAAATTCCCACGTTGCATGATGGCCTCCGACTTTGTCCCGCAGGCAACACTGCTGAAGCAATATAAGCCTGTGGCATCTTTAACACTGCTTAGGACAAATCAATACAACAAGTGAGGCAACAAAATAGCAGCCTGGACAGAGGGGAAATTCTACCTTAGCTTAGCATGCCGACCACACAGGCTGACCACACAGGCCGACCACACAGGCCGACCACACAGGCTGCACCAAAGGAGACGTGTACATGATGGAACTGAACGCACTTTGAGACGGCTGCTGTTAATAAGGCTCCGGGGAGGACCTTAGTGGGGCCATGACCTCAGCTCCCCCCACTCTCACAATGATTTATTTGATTTGATCTACTGGTACATGCACACGCACGCATACGCACGGACGCACACACGCACGCGCGCACACACACACACACACACACACACACACACGCACGCACACACGCACGCACGCACGCACGCACACACACACGCACACGCACACACACACACACACACACACACACGTTTGCACATGCGTGCGCACACACAAGTTTTCAATCCCCAGTCTGGGTGTGTAAAGCAGCCCGTGGAGTGTTTTAAACAGGCTCATTTGGGGAAGTGGGGTAGAATCAATCCACCTCTGTGCCACATTCAGGGTAAACACCCATTATATTGGGCCTGTGATCAATAGTGCAAGCTCAGGAAAATCCATTTAGAAAATCAAATATGGGTAAATACTGCTGTCAGGTCCCCCCGCCCTCACCCCATCCTGACTTTGATGACTTGAATTTAAATGTTGCAAACAACAGCCAATAACGGTCATCGCAAACTTTGATAACTTGGGGATATTTGCACAGATTAGAATGCTAATGAGGATATTCTCGGGGAGCGCAGAATATATTGTTATCATATTGTTATATGCTGCTGACAATGGAAGAGTGGAGTCCTTACACTGCGTCCTCGTCATCTGCCCGGCCAAAATAGGGGTGACTGGATACTGAAATTGCTGTAATCAGAACAAACAAAGAGTGTTAGGTTAGTTAAGGAAAACAAACAACAAGGATATTGCTTCTTTTTTCCGGCACAGTTGCGAGATCCCAGCTGGAATATACTGCATGAGTTTGGCCTGTCACTCATCAGTCAGCCCCTCTCCCTCTGAGCCAATCATCAGTCAGCCTCTCTCCCTCTGAGCCAATCATCAGTCAGCCTCTCTCCCTCTGAGGCAATTAACGTTGGTCTAGTGGGAGCTCTACCGACCCGGGCTCATTGAGGGGCTCAAACCAGAGATGGGGGAAAAGCCAGCAGTAAACAATGTGAGGGGCTTCAAATCTGTCAGATAAACCATCACTGTGAAAAGCAATCTCCCTACAGCTCCGCCCTCCCCTGCCCCCCTTCTCACTGAGTCTACAGGTAACATTTGTGATTACACTCAACCCTCAAGCACTCTTATATTAAGTAGGGGGTGAATAAATTGCTTGCCTGCGTGTGTGTGTGTGTGTGTGTGTGTGTGTGTGTGTGTGTGTCTGTGTGTGTGTGTTTGCGTGTATGTACGTCCTGTGCACATGTGTATTTGTGAATTTGTGAGCGTTTCATGTGCAAGCATCTACTGTATGTGTGTGTGCACAGATGACATGCAGATGACCAGGCAAGCTGATCCTCAGTGCTGAAGCAGTACTGAAAACGTGTGCCAGCCATCGTTCCTTTCCAGTCAGCGGCACTCATCTGTATTCATCGTGCATAGTGATGCAAGTCTGAGGACACACAGCGCCCCCTGGCTGTAATCCATGAGTGAATGCACACAATGTTTAGAGAATTCTTTAGATTTGTTTCTTTGGATTGAGTGTACAAACTGCATTGAGTGCAGTAAGTATCAGGAGCACCTCCCTATTAATGATTTGCACTGCCTTTTATGCAATCCATGTCTAATTTATTTAAAAGTGTGTATTCTTTAACTGTCCACCCCTTCATCTACATCTACTCTCCATTTCTCTTTTTTTTTAAGTGAATTTATGATTTTTACCATAAAAAATATTACCGTAAAACGTCCAATAAAGATCGGGTCTCGAGGCGTCCCGGTGGCTCACCTGGTAGAGCATGTACGTACCACTAAGGCTTAGTCCATTAGCGGCCGACCCAGGTTCAAATCCAACCCATGGTCCTTTGACGCATGTCACCCCCTCTCTCTCTCCCCACCCTTCCTGTCTACCTACTGTCCTATCAATAAAGGAGAACAACCCCCCCCCCCCCTGAAAAAAAAAGATGGGGTCTCAAATAGCGGCCTCTAACCACAGCCGGTGTGTATGCAGAAATAAAGACCAGTGCCCAGTGGAATTTTTAAATTAAAGTTTAAAAAAAGAAGAAGAAGAAGAAGAAGAAGAAGAAGAAGAAGGCCAAATTACCATGGAGATTAAATTCATGCAATATTTATAGCTGAAAATGTGAAAATGACCAAAATATCATAGCATGTCATCAAACAGAGACGTTGCATAATAGAACACATTGACACGTTTACCACATTTCCATGGATACAGATGATGTTTTGAAAGCCATGCAATTCATCAGCAATTATGGCTGTACTGCCTGGATTAGTATAGAGCACTGCTGCTGTTTGTTAGTCAACACATGACAGACAACCAGCAGCTCTATAAGTCACTCTGTCGGTTGGTTGGTCCACAAAAAGTTCACCACCCTAGGGCACAGTTTTTGCCCTAGGAGGCTATAATTTGGCATGGAGGTCAAGTGTGTGGGTGTTGTGTGTGTGTGTGTGTGTGCGTGCGTGCGTGTGTGTGTGAAGGTGTGTGTTTCTGTTCATGCCAACTATGCCATTTTACGTGCGATCGTGCTGAATCCATCAGGAAGTGTAAAGAGCACCCCTGCGGGTGACCTAACGGAGCCGGATTTTTGAATTAGGTAATTAGGGACGAATTTGCGATGGGATGCGATTGCGGAGCCTCCACCGGTCACACAGGGGCGGGTATTCTGCTAGTGGTATAAATTTGAGCAGAACAATTCTTTCCAGAATACTGAGAGTGATTCCATCACTTTTGGGCAGACCAGGTATTGTGAACCTGCCAAAACAAATAATAGTCTGTCTATAATAAATGCTGTCTCTAATAAAGGCTTGGTGCTTTCATTTGTTGAGGTCAATAAAGACCCTGGCAATTATTGGAAGTTTTACGGTAATTAATACCTAGAAGTACGAAGTAGACTAACTGCTAATTGAAAATACTGTGCACGTCCAATAGCCCTTTTAAATCCAGAACATGTGGAGCGATCTGGTAAACAGAATTTGGTTTGAAAGATTGTTCAGGTGCTGTGACGACCCCCTAGGAACTGACAGCAAACTAAGGGTACAATGCTCTATCCTGGATATCTCAATTTAATGCTTGATGTGTTAATATGCAGAAAGAAGACATTTTCCTTCACATTTTACTTTTTTCCCCCATCTTCTTTTTTCTGGAAGCTCACCATATTTCCGTGGATCTTTGTCGGCTGGAAGGCTGGTCCGGAGGATGAAGTTGTTGAGGCTGTTTAAGTATGCTGGCATTGTGTGGTGGCCCTCGGGGTTGTACCAGACCTACATACACACACACACACACACATACACACACACGCACAACACACATACACACACACACACACACGCACAACACACGCACAACACACACACACACACACACACACACACACACAACACACACACACACACACACACACACACACACACACACACACACACACACACACACACACACACACGTTATGTCTCAGGGTATGCAAGCCAACCCATGTTTACAATAAAACCTGTTTTGGAGTGGAAGCCTCGAATATGCAATAAGATCATCATCAT
>NC_139640.1:20888553-20898438 GCF_964638095.1 Poromitra crassiceps
CTATCTGTCAAACTCTACTGTAGGCTACTGGCAGTGAGAAAACACTGTCGACGTTCTTTTGTAACTAACGTTAAATGCCGACCGGGTACAGCCATCGGCTCCTCGCAGCAGTAACGCTATGAACATGTAACTGAAGTTGGCTGCAGTGTAGCTTAATTCTGAATGTTGCCAAACTTCATTCATTATTATAGTGACGTTTTGTTTTGAAATTGGCCGCCAACTAGCGCTGAACCGGAAGAACAAATACAATTGCGTGTAACGCAGAAGAGAGAAAAAGTGGGCGTGGTGAATAAGGTGAATAGACGTAAGTGGCTCGAGCTGCGCTCGGAGGAGAGAAAACCATCTGGGGCCGGTTGCACCAACTGGTCTTAACTATGCCTGGTCGTAACTCCTACGTCGGTCTTAGTTAAGACCATGGACTTACGCCTGTTGCACCAACACGGCTTATGTCTGGTCTTAACTATGCTGGTCGTAGCAATGCGCGTCCATGTGAATTGCCAGGGAATGCACCCTGATTGGATGATGTTGCAAAAAATGTGCCTCGCGACCTGCTTGGAGCACTGTGCCACTACGCTCTATCAGCCACTACTGTAAAACACCCTCCCTCCTCCCACCCTCCCTCGCTCCGGGGGAAAAATGGCGGCGATTGAGCCAGATAGACAGTCTGAATGAAATTGAATGTAACGTTCCCAATTCTATGTATTAACTTCTAAAAAACTAACGGCAACATTTTGGAAGGCTAAGCCACACAACTAGTTAGTTATAATCTAACGTCGTGCTTTCAAAGACGGCGAACTGGCGGTGTTACGACGATGATGGTCAAAAAGGTCTCTGCGGAGATCTCTGTTACAGGCAGGCTCTACGCCTCCTCCTGACCAGGCGTAGGAGTTACGCCTGGTCGTAGTGAAAATAAGGCTTAAGCCGTCTTGGTGCAACCGGCGTAGCTGTGCTCGTCATTGTCGATGATAACGTACGTTCTTTGTTTTACCCCCTGCACTGTCCGCTACAAAAACAACTCTCTTCTTTGACGTTCTTTTATATTTCGCGCCGTGACCGCCGGAAGTGTTAACACAACCCGGAAGAATTTGGCCCACCCCCGCGTCAACATAAGGTAAATAGAATTGTATGTTTTGGACTTGGGTCTGTAGGGACTGACCTGAAGAAGGAGTAGCTCGGTCCGATGTTGTAGAGCGCCGGGCTGAGCTCCATCTCAGGGTAGTGGCGCAAGTCGTTCTTGATGGAGCCCAGGCCCATGGCGAAGGTCACAAACACAACGGGCAGCAAGACCTGGGAGATCAAGCCCTTCCAGTCCCTGCGGCTGTGGTGGATCCTCTTGGTTAGTATGGCCATAAACTGCTGCCAGGCCAGGGCCAAGCCACGCACTGTGGACGAACCGGTGAGGTCTGCAATACATGGGAGAGGGGTTGGAGAGGGAGGTGGACCCTTTATTGGCATGGAAAAGCATACTGTTTCTATCTACTACACACATTAACACAAAATAGTACACAAGATGAAATTAAAGACTATTCAATCATGGTGGACTGGAATCAGATTCAGTTACGGAATTTTAAAGCTGAAATAATTAGATTTTTAATTGTAGCACCACCATATGGTGGAATGAGGTCATATTTGTTATGTAGCAAGCCACAAACATCTATCTTCTTGTCATGGCATAGGAAAGTGCAAAAATGTTGGAAAGAAGAAGGAAAATAACAAACCAGCAGAAAAACAATAGGATTTCCGTATAATGATGACTATCATGGAATACCAATGATGGACTTCATGCAAGTTTTCCAAAATGAATCAGTTTGGTTTCATAAAAAGAAAAGTTTCAAGTCCATGATCTTAAATGGCAGTGATGAAAAAGGACATTCTACTATATATTGGCTATTTCAGGAGCAGGCAGGAAAGAAGGAAGGAAGGAAGAAAGGAAAGATATAGGGAATGAAGTAGCAAGGTAGAAAGGGATAATTAAACGAATGAGGCGAGGAATGAGTGCGGACGAAGTGAACACGACACAGAGCAAAACAATGCATGATGGGAGATGACTCACGGATCTTGTCGAAGCTTCCATCGAGGTCTTCGGGTAAGCTATCGATGGATCCAGAATCAGAAACAGTCTCTGATATAGACAGCCTGTCCTCAGGCTCACAGTCTGCGTTTCCGTGAGTCAACTGGAGGAACACCTACCAACAACAGAGTGTTTCCTCAGTGTGCATCCACATCAGTATATTGGAAAGTTGGAAGGAGGTTATCTTTTCTCCAACCCGTTTGTTTGTTAGCAACATTTGTCAAAAAGTGGATAACAGATTTGGCTGAAATTTAGCTGAAGGATCAGTTAATTCGATTTTGGTGGTTGGATCTTGGATTCCCAGACCATTTTCATTTTTATAGCCATAACTGAACAGTTATGCTGCATTCATGTTCTTGTGGGAAAGTCTGACATCCAGGACGTTATGGAAGCTAAAGCTTTCCAAGTTGGAGAATTGTTCAGCATTGGCGGAAGTTTGTTGCTCTACTGAATGTCTTTTAGCCTATAGCCCTATTCGCACGGGACTAGTATTACCTGGGGACCTCTATTAATTGGTAATAATTGTGGAGGTCCCCTGTGATCTTAATCCCATGCTAATCTGCCATGTCCATAATTTGTAAACTAAAAATTCCATATTTCACTGAACACAGAGGTCATGTGATATTAGTCCCGTGCGAATCGGCATATCAATGATTTGGGATCACATCTTTGGACTTGATAGGGCTTCATTTAAGCAAACAGCATCTTACAGACTGACGGCAGTGTCCCGCTCACACACGGTGAGTCAAACTGCAGCTGAAAACAAAGCTGCAAAGATCAGGTGAAGAGGTGTCACTCTGACCCTAAATTAAACTGCCTTTTGTAATTACATGTTCTGCAACACAACATTTTACTCACATTTTGCCCCGTAAAGGCAGATTGTAAAGAGTATAATGGCTTACATTCTGATGCAGGAGTTTGTGGGAAAAACAACAATAGATTCTCTACACTTGGTCCAATCGCCAAAGTCCTGTACAGATGGGCACTGGAGCAAGAGGTCTTTGTGAAACGGTGTGGTTGGTCACCATTCGATCAAATTGCTTTTGGTAACGTGGTCCACCCCACATTGGAGTAAAATACAGACTTCGCTTAGCCCATGCGAATGCACCACACAAAACACAGGTGTGTGTGTGTGTGTGTGTGTGTGTGTGTGTGTGTGTGTGTGGGGGGGGGTGCTTGTGCGTATGTGCGTGCATATGTGCGCATGTGTGTGTGTGCGTGCGCGTGTGTGCATACCTCCTCCAGTGTGGTGTCAGAGATGCCGTAGCAGCCCAGTTGCAGGGCATCCAGGTTGGTGTCCAGAGCAGTGAGGAGGGAGCGGTAGGAGGAGGCGTTGAAGGAGGTGAACGGGGGCAGCGAATAGACCAGGTCGCCCCCCTGGGCCTCCTTCAGCCGCGCCTCAGGGACGTGGGCCTGGATGAAGGTCTTCAGCTCAGAACTGTCAAACCTCGCCCCGCAGTCTGCGTTCTGGAGGTGGGGTAGCAGAGCGGGGGGAGAGGAGGGCAGGCTTTATTTTAAAGGAATACACCAGAGGTTTTGGGAGATTGACAGTTGGTTGACTTACCTGTCAACCAACTGTAGGGCTATGCAATTGATAAAATTGTAATCTCAATTACAATTTTGGCTTACCACTATTATGAAAACAAGATAATCGAGATAAAACTATTATTATTATTATTATTATTATTATTATTATTATTATCATTATTTATTTTATTTTGCCTATTTATTTATATTTTTTCATTTATTTATTTGTTTTTCAGTTCAATTATATTGAATTATCAATTTAAACGTTTTTTCAAGTTCAGTGAATGCATGATGATGCCAAAGTCAATGAGTAATTGTGTTAAATAATCGTGATCTCTATATCATTCAAAATCATTGTGATTATGATTCTTGCCGTAATGCATCAGCCCTACTGTTAAGAGATGAGAACATGAACTGGTAGATTATTGGCTCTGGGGCTCCATGCTATCACTTTGTATTCCTTTAACTTGAGATCTGTATTATTACGTTGGCCTGTCATTTCCTATTGGTGATGCTTTACCTTACATGCATTATGATACATTACAAGCAGAGCAAGAATGTTTCTTACGATAAAATCGGACAAATACAAAGACAAACATCAGAAAACTACATAAATTATATACAGTAGTCGTCCCATTAAGTATAGGGCTGCAGTGCACGATATGCAAAAACACACAGACACACACACACACACACACACACACACACACACACACATTGCGATTATATTGATAGATATTGTGATTGCGATATGAGTCATGATTTTAGTGGGGATGAAATTTTGTGCATTTCATTTTTGAAAAAGATATATACAAATGATTATGTTAATTTTACTGGGGTCTGCACCAAAAAAGCATGTTCCCTTATACTGTATGTGGATAATGTGATTTGTAGGCCGGGGCATCTCTGTAGCACCACAAGCCCTCATTAAATTGTATGTTAACTTGTGACACATTTTACCTTGACCAAATTGCAGCTGGTCCTGCAATTTGCATACTGCACTTGGCCATATTGTGATTTTGATATTTGTGCAGCCATAATTAAGTATTAAACCCCTTTTTGTTCATTATATCATGGCATGCTTATTTTTATTTTTTTTACCACCATTCAAGTAAAGTATGACTTTTTTTTATTATTGTGTTTGACCTCCTTGTCTGCGTACCTTCTTGGTGAGGGTGAGGTTGTAGCCCTGCCCCAGCTTGTCTTTCAGGTCGAAGGGGGATCCACAGCATTTTAACCCTCCTCTCTCCAGGAAGGCGATGCGGTCGCTCAGCACTTCAGCCTCGTCCAGGTGGTGGGTGGACATAATGATGGTCCGGTCTGAGAGGAGAGACACACGCACGCGCACGCACGCACACACACACACACACACACACACACACACACATACACACACACACACACACACACACACACACACACACACACACACACACACACACAGACACAGACACACATCTGTATTATTATCCTTGAGCCTTGAGAGGAGTTTCCATGGACTACATTAAATTGGGCAAAATCTACAACATTTTGATTAGAGGGGATGGGATGTTCAAATGCAGTTCAAATTATTGAGTCTGAGTCTGAGATGAAGTAATATTAAATGCAATCAAGAGATGCAGGTTCAACTGATTGATACAATTGTATATTTTGGAGATTAAGCCATTCTGGTTTCTTAAACTAAGGGTTTAAGAAATGTACGACAAGCCTAGTTTTCCTGGGTACTACCATTTTTACGATTCCCGAATGCATATGCTGAATATGCCGTTTGAACGGTGTCAATAGCTTAGATTTTACTTGCGGTAATGGTTATGGTCCAGAAAATTGGCGGAAGAATTAAATAAAGAGGTAAATAAGAGTGTATAAGCAGGCACACTAATTACATTAGACAAAGGCACACAGTGCAGGCAAACAATGCCATGCTCAGACAACATCAGAGCCATGCACAGACAACATCAGAGCCATGCTCAGACAACATCAGAGCCATGCACAGACAACATCAGAGCCATGCTCAGACAGCATCAGAGCCATGCTCAGACACATCAGAGCCATGCTCAGACAACATCAGAGCCATGCTCAGACACATCAGAGCCATGCTCAGATAACATCAGAGCCATGCTCAGACAACATCAGAGCCATGCACAGACAACATCAGAGCCATGCTCAGACAACATCAGAGCCATGCTGAGACAACATCAGAGCCATGCTCAGACAACATCAGAGCCATGCTCAGACAACATCAGAGCCATGCTCAGACAACATCAGAGAGACAGTGCCTGTGACAGCCAGGGCCAATGAAACTGCAGATTCCCCACTGCCACAAATGCATGACAGTCTCTCTGCTGCTGCTGCTGCTGCCGCCATCGCCACGGCACTTTTTCATCCTCTCTGTTTCACAGCCAGCCTGTGAGCACCTGAAGAAAAAAGCTATTTCCATTTCTAAATCTATTTCTGCTTACGGTAATTACATGCTAAATTGAAAGTCAAAGGCCTGATAAGCAGAGAGGCCTACAGGGTTAGCTCCAGGTTCACAGTGCTTCACAGTCTCCCCTCTTCCTTCTTAGGAAATAGGGAGAGGGAAGGGTCTTCAGCACCAAGTGCCAGAGCGATTTGAGGAATTTTATGTGAGACCTATCCCATCCTTTTAGGAGCTATCAGAAGAGTGAAGGTTTTGGATGGTGTGTGGCATGTGCCTGTGCCTGTGTGTGTGTGTGTGTGTGTGTGTGTGTGTGTGTGTGTGTGTGTGTGCATGTGCATGTGTGTAGAGTGTGTGCACTGCACACTGTGTGTGTACTAGGGGCTGAGACTGCCAATGTTGTCAATTTATTCAAAATCGGCTACATGCAGTACAGAATTTATGGATCACATTTTTATTGGAGAATTGATGGATACTATACTGGTTGTCTATTGGGAGCCCTTATACTGAATTGATTCGAATATGACATTTTGACTGGATTCCATAACACTATCACCTATTGGAAGCTTTAAAACATATGAGCATTGATATCAGCCTTCAAAAACCCAAACCCCCAAATCAGTCAAACTCTAGTAAGTGCAAGGTGATCATGAGCTCCTAGTTTTCATAGTGTTTCCAAATGTGTGTGTGTGCATGTGTGAGACTCACCTCTCTTGTGCTGGATAACAATGTCCCAGATGCTGCGTCTGGAGCAAGGGTCCACTCCTGTGGTGGGTTCGTCCAGGACCACGAGGCGGGAGCCCCCGATGAAGGCGATGGAGATGGACAGCTTCCGCTTCATGCCGCCTGACAGGGTGCCCACCCGCTTGTGTCTGTGGGCGTACATGCCCGTCTCCTCCAGGATCCTTGACGGAAGAGGGATTCAGCGGTGTGAGGATGGAAAGCATTTCACTCAGAGTGCGTACTTTTATGCATGCGCTACCAATCAATTTCAGAGTCTAAATTCATCTTGTCTATCAGTTAACCAGCTTATGTACCGGTATATACAGTATATTGCGCAATTTCTTTCTCTTAATTGTCCTCATGACATCTCAAGGGATTTTGTTGGGAGCTAACGTACAACAATTACTTTGTCTTTACCACAGAATAGAAGGAATGTAAGCTCCAATGCTCAATGATGCCTGTAAATCACCACCTATGGCGATAAGATCTTGTTTGAACCATACTTCAACATTGGGTGTTGCTTTTTTATTGCCCTCTGTGTAACCCGCCGCTGTCATGGACCGCTTGTTCTCTGCAAGTCTCACAACCCTCAGCCATATTTCCTTTTTATCGAAGGAACGCGTCACAAACTGAACTCGGGTCAAGAGTTTCATGATGTCATGATGGCTGCACCGCAAATCATCACGACAGACTAAATGGCATTGCTACATGATGTATAATCTTGAGGCTAGTATAACCCCTGTCATCATCTCTTGAGAAGGTTTTAGCATATTATTATTTATTGAATATGGCTGAATGAGCAGGACACCCACTTGCGGACTTGCTCCTGCAGTTCCCTGTGTGACCAGTGGGGGGCCTTGATCTGGCCGTACAGCAGCAGGTGCTCCTTGACGGTCATGTGGTCAAAGTGGACGTCGTACTGCATGCAGACGCCCAGCTCCTTGCGCACGTCGTCGATGTTGTTCTGCATGTCTCTGCCATACACCTCGATGGTGCCAGAGGACGGGGCGAAGAGGCCGGTCAGCAGGGACCTGAGCACACAACCGGATCACATGTTAGTATGTGACAGTAAAATCTGATGATTTTACATTGCTTTGATCAAAGGGACAAGTTGAAAGTCACAATGGGCATCTTGCTTCCTTATTCCTTAAAACCGGATATTGGGGTGGGACATAATGGATCATTCATATGCGATATGACATATCAGTTAGAGGAGAGAAATGCTGTTTTTGTGTTTTATTTATGTATCTATCTATCTATCTATTTATCTATCTATCTATCTATCTATCCATCTATCTATCTATCTATCTATCTATCTATCTATCTATCTATCTATCTATCTATCCATCTATCTATCTATCTATCTATCTATCTATCTATCTATCTATATATCTATCTATCTATCTATCTATTTATTTTTTAGTTTGATTGTTAAGTCAACACTAAAGATTTTCCATTTTGCAGAAATTGTCAAATAGGTGTATGATATGATAGGGCATGTGGTAAAAAATCCTTTCTATCTCTTAGGTCTTATTGCATTTCTTTCCCCCAAAATGTGTGGTTGCATGGTGGATGTTGGAGATGTAGGAATTGGAGCTTATTCTGCCGTACTCATTGTAAGCTGCTGTCAAATAGTTATTTAATTAAGACCCGTCAGGCAGTCAATTTCAAAACAGGGGTGGGGGTGCTTTGTGCCATACATGGTGGTAGTCTTGCCAGCTCCATTGTGGCCCAGCAGCGAGGTGACGTGTCCCTCATAGAAGTCCACGTTCAGCTTTTCGATGGCCACGCGCTCGCCGTACATCTTGGTCAGGCCGCGGAGGGCGACGCCCACCGGCAGCCCGGAGAAGTCGTTGCCAGCCTGGGAGGAGGGAGCGATGTCTGACGGAAACAAACACAAACAGTCAGTCAGACGAACAGTGAATACAGAGAAGAGTGAGAGGGCAAATAGAAACGCAGCAAGAAGCTGGAGCAAGGGGGGGACAGATATTGACAGGCAGAGGCCATGAAAGGGAAGACATCATGTCATCCCTTCAAAAGACAACAACAGAGGAGACAGCACCACTTATTGTCATCTGGAGAAAATAGAGTTTTTTTCTGTACCTTTTGCCTTGTCATTGGGGAAGACAGGCTGGTTCTCGTGCATGATGTTTGTGAAGAGGAGTCCTTTGCTCGCGTGGCTTGGTGTGGAACCGAAGCAGCAGCACAGATCGGCCCAGAAGGAGCGTTTGAAGGGGAAATACCACGGAACTGAGATGCCATAATTTCCTGATAACAGAAGCAAACACTGTGTTCTCAATGCTGGACAAAGCTGCTTTCAAACACTGTGTTCTCAATGCTGGATAAAGCTGCTTTCAAACACTGTGTTCTCAATGCTGGACAAAGCTGCTTTCAAACACTGTGTTCTCAATGCTGGATAAAGCTGCTTTCAGGTCCTGATAACAGAAGCAAACACTGTGTTCTCAATGCTGGACAAAGCTGCTTTCAGGTCCTGATAACAGAAGCAAACACTGTGTTCTCAATGCTGGACAAAGCTGCTTTCAGGTGATGCAGACACATCACTCAATAGAAACATTTCTACCTTCTCTATTTCTGGGTCAGCCACCCTGACCTGTGATTGCAGCGCTCCATTGGGTTAATCAGTGTCATTTTGAAAATGCCAGAACGCAGTCTTGAAATGCATGGTTTATCCAAGTGTTTAAAAAATTATCAATCGTGTCTGAGATAATTGTGTGATGAACAAATGGGCAGAAGCCAATCCCTAATCCTACTGCGTTGATTGTTATGTCAAATGACACATTGCTATGTCACATGACAATGCATATTTGTTTTTGATCAACAGAATTGAGGACAGGGTGAGGGTTTCTAATGGGACAGACATTACATTAACATGCTTAGGGCATCTTTGCATCAAGCATCTTCATACTCCTGTTAGTTTCAGAACTTATATTAAGATTTTACTGATCACTTTAACTGATCTGGCACAAAGCTATACCACAATCCTTAACACTATGTGAGCTGGATTGCATCCTGAGGTCCTCAGACAGGCTCCTATTGGCTGTTCCAAAGTCTATATTTAAAAACAAGAGGTTCCTATTGGCTGTTTCAAAGTCTCAATTTAAAAACAAGAGGTTCATATTGGCTGTTT
>NC_139650.1:0-5000 GCF_964638095.1 Poromitra crassiceps
AAATAATAATATCTCCGGAACGGAAGGTCGCACAGTAATGATACTTACACCGTTGGATTCCTCGTCGAAAAGTACATCGCGAGTGACCCGCCCCTTCCCGAAAAAACGCTTCCTTAGGGTACTTTAGGGCACATATGTGCATATCCATAAAATCACAATTTCCTCCCTAACCATAACCCTGACCGGGAATCAACAAAGCTTCACCCGATGTACTTTTCCGAGACGGTTCAAATGGGCCCTTGCTCGAGTCTCTCCGACAACGGGAAGTGGTCGAAAACGCCTCTTAAAAGTCCCATGTTCGACCAAAAAAGTTTAAATGGCTGTATCTCGGGAAGTAAAGGTCGTAGAGAGTCGCGGTTGGTTGCGTTGGATTCCCCGTCTAATTCTCTTCCAAATGAAGGGGGGGGAAAAAAAAAAAAAAAAAAAACGGAAGTGGCTCCCTAACTCCGGAACGGAAGGTCCCTGGCCTGTAAAAAGTCGTTTTTCGGGCTCCTCGCCAAATTTCGAGTCGTTAGAGTGGTCAAATGGCTATTAAAAAAAAACGCAAAAAAATAAAAAATAATAATATCTCCGGAACGGAAGGTCGCACAGTAATGATACTTACACCGTTGGATTCCTCGTCGAAAAGTACATCGCGAGTGACCCGCCCCTTCCCGAAAAAACGCTTCCTTAGGGTACTTTAGGGCACATATGTGCATATCCATAAAATCACAATTTCCTCCCTAACCATAACCCTGACCGGGAATCAACAAAGCTTCACCCGATGTACTTTTCCGAGACGGTTCAAATGGGCCCTTGCTCGAGTCTCTCCGACAACGGGAAGTGGTCGAAAACGCCTCTTAAAAGTCCCATGTTCGACCAAAAAAGTTTAAATGGCTGTATCTCGGGAAGTAAAGGTCGTAGAGAGTCGCGGTTGGTTGCGTTGGATTCCCCGTCTAATTCTCTTCCAAATGAAGGGGGGAAAAAAAAAAAAAAAAAAAACGGAAGTGGCTCCCTAACTCCGGAACGGAAGGTCCCTGGCCTGTAAAAAGTCGTTTTTCGGGCTCCTCGCCAAATTTCGAGTCGTTAGAGTGGTCAAATGGCTATTAAAAAAAAAACGCAAACAAATAAAAAATAATAATATCTCCGGAACGGAAGGTCGCACAGTAATGATACTTACACCGTTGGATTCCTCGTCGAAAAGTACATCGCGAGTGACCCGCCTCTTCCCGAAAAAACGCTTCCTTAGGGTACTTTAGGGCACATATGTGCATATCCATAAAATCACAATTTCCTCCCTAACCATAACCCTGACCGGGAATCAACAAAGCTTCACCCGATGTACTTTTCCGTGACGGTTCAAATGGGCCCTTGCTCAAGTCTCTCCGACAACGGGAAGTGGTCGAAAACGCCTCTTAAAAGTCCCATGTTCGACCAAAAAAGTTTAAATGGCTGTATCTCGGGAAGTAAAGGTCATAGAGAGTCGCGGTCGGTTGCGTTGGATTCCCCGTCTAATTCTCTTCAAAATGAAGGGGAAAAAAAAAAAAAAAAAAAAAAAAAAAAACGGAAGTGGCTCCCTACCTCCGGAACGGAAGGTCCCTGGCCTGTAAAAAGTCGTTTTTCGGGCTCCTCGCCAAATTTCGAGTCGTTAGAGTGGTCAAATGGCTATAAAAAAAAAACGCAAAAAAATAAAAAATAATAATATCTCCGGAACGGAAGGTCGCACAGTAATGATACTTACACCGTTGGATTCCTCGTCGAAAAGTACATTGCGAGTGACCCGCCCCTTCCTGAAAAAACGCTTCCTTAGGGTACTTTAGGGCACATATATGCATATCCATAAAATCACAATTTCCTCCCTAACCATAACCCTGACCGGGAATCAACAAAGCTTCACCCGATGTACTTTTCCATGACGGTTCAAATGGGCCCTTGCTCGAGTCTCTCCGACAACGGGAAGTGGTCGAAAATACCTCTTAAAAGTCCCATGTTCGACCAAAAAAGTTTAAATGGCTGTATCTCGGGAAGTAAAGGTCGTAGAGAGTCGCGGTTGGTTGCGTTGGATTCCCCGTCTAATTCTCTTCAAAATGAAGGGAAAAAAAAAAAAGGAAAAAAAAACGGAAGTGGCTCCCTAACTCCGGAACGGAAGGTCCCTGGCCTGTAAAAATTCGTTTTTCCGGCTCCTCGCCAAATTTCGAGTCGTTAGAGTGGTCAAATGGCTATTAAAAAAAAAACGCAAACAAATAAAAAATAATAATATCTCCGGAACGGAAGGTCGCACAGTAATGATACTTACACCGTTGGATTCCTCGTCGAAAAGTACATCGCGGGTGACCCGCCCCTTCCCGAAAAAACGCTTCTTTAGGGTACTTTAGGGCACATATGTGCATATCCATAAAATCACAATTTCCTCCCTAACCATAACCCTGACCGGGAATCAACAAAGCTTCACCCGATGTACTTTTCCGAGACGGTTCAAATGGGCCCTTGCTCGAGTCTCTCCGACAACGGGAAGTGGTCGAAAACGCCTCTTAAAAGTCCCATGTTCGACCAAAAAAGTTTAAATGGCTGTATCTCGGGAAGTAAAGGTCGTAGAGAGTCGCGGTCGGTTGCGTTGGATTCCCCGTCTAATTCTCTTCAAAATGAAGGGAAAAAAAAAAGAGAAAAAAAAAACGGAAGTGGCTCCCTAACTCCGGAACGGAAGGTCCCTGGCCTGTAAAAAGTCGTTTTTCGGGCTCCTCGCCAAATTTCGAGTCGTTAGAGTGGTCAAATGGCTATTAAAAAAAAACGCAAAAAAATAAAAAATAATAATATCTCCGGAACGGAAGGTCACACAGTAATGATACTTACACCGTTGGATTCCTCGTCGAAAAGTACATCGCGAGTGACCCGCCCCTTCCCGAAAAAACGCTTCCTTAGGGTACTTTAGGGCACATATGTGCATATCCATAAAATCACAATTTCCTCCCTAACCATAACCCTGACCGGGAATCAACAAAGCTTCACCCGATGTACTTTTCCGAGACGGTTCACATGGGCCCTTGCTCGAGTCTCTACGACAACGGGAAGTGGTCGAAAACGCCTCTTAAATGTCCCATGTTCGACCAAAAAAGTTTAAATGGCTGTATCTCGGGAAGTAAAGGTCGTAGAGAGTCGCGGTCGGTTGCGTTGGATTCCCCGTCTAATTCTCTTCAAAATGAAGGAAAAAAAAAAAAAAAAAACGGAAGTGGCTCCCTAACTCCGGAACGGAAGGTCCCTGGCCTGTAAAAAGTCGTTTTTCGGGCTCCTCGCCAAAGGTCGTAGAGAGCTCGTGAAGGATGCGTTGGAATCAGCGTCACCTAATTAGCATAATGGCGGCCACTTCCTGGTTACAAAAATAAGAACTACAAAAAAATAAAGAACTACAACTCCGGCTAGGAAGGTCGTAGAGAGCTCGTGAAGGATGCGTTGGAATCAGCGTCACCTAATTAGCATAATGGCTGCCACTTCCTGGTTACAAAAATAAGAACTACAAAAAAATAAAGAACTACAACTCCGGCTAGGAAGGTCGTAGAGAGCTCGTGAAGGATGCGTTGGAATCAGCGTCACCTAATTAGCATAATGGCGGCCACTTCCTGGTTACAAAAATAAGAACTACAAAAAAATAAAGAACTACAACTCCGGCTAGGAAGGTCGTAGAGAGCTCGTGAAGGATGCGTTGGAATCAGCGTCACCTAATTAGCATAATGGCGGCCACTTCCTGGTTACAAAAATAAGAACTACAAAAAAATAAAGAACTACAACTCCGGCTAGGAAGGTCGTAGAGAGCTCGTGAAGGATGCGTTGGAATCAGCGTCACCTAATTAGCATAATGGCGACCACTTCCTGGTTACAAAAATAAGAACTACAAAAAAATAAAGAACTACAACTCCGGCTAGGAAGGTCGTAGAGAGCTCGTGAAGGATGCGTTGGAATCAGCGTCACCTAATTAGCATAATGGCGACCACTTCCTGGTTACAAAAATAAGAACTACAAAAAAATAAAGAACTACAACTCCGGCTAGGAAGGTCGTAGAGAGCTCGTGAAGGATGCGTTGGAATCAGCGTCACCTAATTAGCATAATGGCGGCCACTTCCTGGTTACAAAAATAAGAACTACAAAAAAATAAAGAACTACAACTCCGGCTAGGAAGGTCGTAGAGAGCTCGTGAAGGATGTGTTGGAATCAGCGTCACCTAATTAGCATAATGGCGGCCACTTCCTGGTTACAAAAATAAGAACTACAAAAAAATAAAGAACTACAACTCCGGCTAGGAAGGTCGTAGAGAGCTCGTGAAGGATGCGTTGGAATCAGCGTCACCTAATTAGCATAATGGCGGCCACTTCCTGGTTACAAAAATAAGAACTACAAAAAAATAAAGAACTACAACTCCGGCTAGGAAGGTCGTAGAGAGCTCGTGAAAGGATGCGTTGGAATCAGCGTCACCTAATTAGCATAATGGCGGCCACTTCCTGGTTACAAAAATAAGAACTACAAAAAAATAAAGAACTACAACTCCGGCTAGGAAGGTCGTAGAGAGCTCGTGAAGGATGCGTTGGAATCAGCGTCACCTAATTAGCATAATGGCGGCCACTTCCTGGTTACAAAAATAAGAACTACAAAAAAATAAAGAACTACAACTCCGGCTAGGAAGGTCGTAGAGAGCTCGTGAAGGATGCGTTGGAATCAGCGTCACCTAATTAGCATAATGGCGGCCACTTCCTGGTTACAAAAATAAGAACTACAAAAAAATAAAGAACTACAACTCCGGCTAGGAAGGTCGTAGAGAGCTCGTGAAGGATGCGTTGGAATCAGCGTCACCTAATTAGCATAATGGCGGCCACTTCCTGGTTACAAAAATAAGAACTACAAAAAAATAAAGAACTACAACTCCGGCTAGGAAGGTCGTAGAGAGCTCGTGAAGGATGCGTTGGAATCAGCGTCACCTAATTAGCATAATGGCGGCCACTTCCTGGTTACAAAAATAAGAACTACAAAAAAAT
>NC_139650.1:12500-15000 GCF_964638095.1 Poromitra crassiceps
TGTGTGTGAGAGAGAGAGGTAGACAGAGAGAAATACTGGAAGTGAATGAGAGAAGATTAGACCTGTTTATGCGCAAAGGACGGTGTCCGTTTTACTTGCCGGAGACGTGCGAGCGCACAGCGCTCGCTCATCTCCGGGGACCCCCGGCGGGGGTCGCAGCCCACCCGAGCCGCGACGCCCCGACCGGGTCCCGTGGCCGGTCTCGTCGCGGACTCTCCCGGTACGAAAACGCTCGCCCGAAACCGGGCCGTTACACGGCCGTAACGTCCCAATTTACCGGAACGGTGACGACCGACAGCTTTAAGAGGCAGGGTGACGAGAGTTATGACAGACAGACGTGCGAGCCACTCAGCACCGCAGACAGACGAGCCACTCAGAGCGGTGCTGCGTTGTCAGCTGTTGCCAGGCAACAAGTATAATAGCCTATAATGTTCATATATTCACTTCAATGTCAATGTAGTATTACAATGCATTACAATACAAACGTTATGGCCTACTACTCAAAAGCCTATAATATAATAGCCTATAATGTTCATATATTCACTTCAATGTCAATGTAGTATCACTGCCACGGCCATCCCTCCTTGCTCTATTGAGCAGAAAAATTTGCCCCTTGTAGAAGGCATGACCTTGTAGAAGGCATGAGTGAATTTCTATCGCTGTACCATAGAAAGTGTTCTGACAGGGTGTATCACAGTGTGGTACGGCAACCTGACCGCCCAGGACTGCAGACTGCTGCAGAGGACTGTGAAGACAGCAGCTAAAATCATTGGCACAGAGATCTACCAAACCTCCATAACATCTTCACCACTCGCTGTAAAATGAAAGCCAAAAACATTATCAAATACACCAGCCACCCCGCTCATACCCTGTTCTCACTCCTCCCTTCCAAAAAACGCTACCGGAGCATCAAATCACACACCACCCGTCTCAGTAACAGCTTTTTCCCCCAGGCAGTCAGGCTGCTGAACAGTTGACTCACACACACTGCAACGCACTGTCACTTTGTTGTGCACCATTATTGTATTGTACTTGTATCGTGGTTTGTGTTATGTCTACAGACAGGTCTGTATCACGTGTAGCCTACATAGTTATGTAGGTCTACACCCTTTTTCTGTCGGTCTTTGTGACCATGTCCTTGTGTATGTAAGGCTGAGGGTGCTCAGAGCATAAAGAATTTCATTGTATTATACATTGTATTATACATATGACAATAAACTACTTGAACTTGAACTTGAACTTGACCGGTCTGCCAGTGTCTGGGTTCACCGCACACGTCACAGACCTGGCCAGGGATGCCCCAGCACCTGGACGTGGGCTGCGTGTCCCCCTGCTCCAGAAGGGCGCTGTCCTCGGAGCGTTGTTTTTTTCTCCTCCAAAGGGTCATTCTGCCTGTCCCTGTCTTTCTGCAGGTTCCAGTCGAGGTGGATGGGGCATTTGAGCCCCCCGAGGCCAGAGGAACTGGAGAGGGAGAGCTTACTATTTGACGTCGTTCTCCACTAGCCATTTAAAAGTCTTGCCGACGAAGCGGCCAAACGGCAGGACCAGCTTCCCGAGGTATTGGGCCTCAGTAGGCCTCTCCAGCCCACAGTGCCTTTTTGCTAAAGACAAAACATTTTATGACCTCAGTGAACAAACAAGCTAAAGCTCTAGTGCACCACATTAGGTTGTCATTGTTGAAGTATGAATGCAATGCCAAGCTGTTACCTTCCTCGAAGGCAGTCTTCGGATCCAGCAGTATGTGGTCCTGTTGGCCCACAGACTGACCTTTGACCTTGGCCTCCTTTGAAGCCCTCAAAAGGCATTGTTGCCTCTCTGCTGGCGCACTGGTGTCCATCATTGATATGGCTTCAATGATGCAAACTGCTGCACTCAATGTAAATGTTGAACATAATACACAGAAGTGTATGTGCTAATGTACAGTCTCACTTATACAGCCACTGTTTATCACTGCGCTATACGAAGCTATTTGGTCCCTGCGTGGATCCCGTATGTATGTGACGTTACTGCTCAAGTTAGTACTGCGCATGTGCGAAATAAACTTCCTCTTCCTGCCCAGCCCAATACAGTGTGTGGACGTGCGTTATTGCGCTCTGCGAGCTAGCTACTATTGAATCTGTTATCCAACATACTTAACACGTATGTATAGACATTGCGCTTTGATATGACCAGTGCAACAGTAAATATTGTATATAGTTTCAATTTGGTGTTTATAATAAACGGGAACCTCACCCAAAGATAATTCTCTGTGTGGACATTCACTCACTTAACTAGTGGAAACACTATTTTGAACAGTTAGTCATCATAGATGGAAAGAGCTCAGTGCTGTTTTATGCTGTCTTTCGCCTATCCTCACTCATTGGTTTGTTTGTGTGTGACGGGCTAGGTAATGTGGCCTAAATGTTTCCCTATTGAACCGCTTAAAAATCCATGCAATTTGAAATGCGAAAATGAATTTGAGTCGCCGGCAAGCCGTCAGAAGTGGTCACTGCACGGAATT
>NC_139650.1:22500-52500 GCF_964638095.1 Poromitra crassiceps
GTACGGTATATTGTTTAAAGTGACCTACATTTGATTGACATATAGATTGGAATATAATCTGACTTTGGATCCATTTAAATGGCAGATAAAGCTATTTGAAAAGAGGTTTGGTTGAGTATTAAAGATAATTGCAGTCTAATCCAGATACAGGATAATCTTAATAGTCCAATATAACTTTTTAGCTTGTTCTCTCTCTCTCTCTCTCTCTCACACACACACACACACACACACACACACACACACACACACACACACACACACACACACACAGAAGAAGAAACAGAATTACAGGAGAACCCCTCACAAGCTGTTGGTTGTGTGTAACCCAGGTCATGAAAGGTTACCATGTAAAGAACAGGACGCTTACTGGAGGGTGGAGGGGCCCGGGCTTTCCGGGGGGGGGGAGCGGCCGCCCTCTTCTCCTGGTCCCGGCCGTGCACGTAGCACTGGAGCATGTGCATGGCTGACCCTGGCACACACACACGCTCTCTCCTCACCCGGCTCACATAGCTATGAGCACAAAACATCAGAGCAGTGATTCACACAGCATCACACACACACAATTGTACACACACAATCCATTACAACACTTACCCTGGGAGCCCAGGGCTGGTGGACTCATAGAGCCCGGCGTAGGTCTCCTGGCTGTGTGGACCAAAACCCACCAGCCCTCACCGACACGGTAATCCATTCTGCAAAATGACAGCACAGATTTTGAGCTAGTTACATTACATTTACATTAACATTAAGACATTTAGCAGACGCTTCTGTCCAAAGCGACTTACAATATCACATTTTGTCAACAGTAGAACTATGCAACACAATCAATGACAGCTAAGACATTTTGATTGACTAAGGTAGCATCCTGTAGAAAGTAGTTTGAGAAGGACTATTTATTAGTTAGTCTTCACGACATGACAGATCAAATAAAACAAAATATACTACCAAAGAGATTAGAGCAAAGATAAGCATATTCATTCAATTCAAAGCTTACAGTGTTATCAATTTTACATTCTGCAATGCAATGCTGCACACAGGCCAGCTATAAAGATGCATTTATGCCAATTTTCCTAGGTTTGAGAGTAAGCTATGCATGTCAACATGACACGTCACTTTCAAAGCTGCACACGCAGCAACGACCATTAGGCAGAGTTACAGACAGCACAGCTAGAAATATGTAATTCAACAGTTTGATGACTTGACAGATGTTTACAGTAACGTTATCAGCAAGTCAACACGATACAGTCGGTTAACGTTAAATTCTCCACACAGCAAAGCGGCGGCCTTAACGCAGCAGCAGCATAGTTGGGTTATTTTAAGCATATTAAATGGATTGCACGGCAACACCAATCAATTCGGCATACATTTAATTCACATACAATAACTATTACAACATAAACCCCGGGCTGTCCTCGCCCTTTTGAGGCTCGGCGAAAACGGCATCTATTTGAATGGAGTTTGGCGATCGGAGTTTCGCCCTGCAAATAACGTTACGTTACGTTTTTCCTCTCAACAAGACTCGCTTTTATCGCATAATTAGATATAAAATCCAGCTCTTACCTCTTAGCGCGGAGAAATTCTCTGTTCTGGCGAAATAATACAATCCAAACTGTGACTTTCGAGGCAGAAAAATGGCGGCTCTGAAAGACTGTTTCTTTGTTGAGGGTGGGTGGGGCGACTGGGGGAGGAGCAGCCCAGGACCAATGAGGACAATAGCCTGCAGCAGCCCAGGACCAATGCGAGGAAGGGACAATAGGCAAGGCGGGTCCTTGCCGGTGGCACAAGCCAATGGCGCGGGAGTGAAAGAGGGAAACCCCACCTTTCTCCCAAAGGTGGGGTGGAACAAGTGTGGAAGAAAGGGGAGAGTAGATTGGAATCCTGTAGGGATTGTTGCAGTTATTTGCACGACCAGAGGAGGGCAGTGACACACTCTCTCACTCTCATCAGTGTGTGTGCGTGCGCACATGTGTGCGTGTGTGTGTGTGTGTGTGTGTGTGTGTGTGTGTGTGTGTGTGTGTGTGTGTGTGTGTGTGTGTGTGTGTGTGTGTGTGTGTGTGTGTGTGTGTGTGTGTGTGTGTGTGTGTGTGTGTGTGTGTGTGTGTGTGTGTGTGTGTGTGTGTGTGTGACAATGAGAGAGAGAGAGATACTGGGAGTGAATGAGAGGATTAGAGCTGTTTATGGATTGTTGCAGTTCTTCGCGTTGCCCGAGGAGGACAGGGACACACTCTCTCACTCTCATCAGTGGGTGTGTGTGTGCGCGTGTGTGTGTGTGTGTGTGTGTGTGTGCGCGTGTGTGTGTGTGTGTGTGTGTGTGCGCGTGTGTGTGCGTGTGTGTGCGTGGGTAGGTTTGTGTGTGTGTAGGTGTCAGTGTTGGGGGTAACTCATTACAAAAGTAACATATTACATGTAATATATTACTTTTAGCAGTAACTCAGTAATATAACTTATTACTTATAGGATTTCAGTAATATTATACCAGTTACTTTGTCAAGTAACTCAAGTTACAAATTGAGTTACATTTTATTAAATTAAAGCCCATATTTAAAAAAGATACAATCATTTCCTAATCAAACTATGTGTTTTTATGCAAATAACCACTATAGATGACAATAACAAAGGAAAAGAATAACATTTAGAATTTTGGATTGTTTACACTGACTTCAAGGTGGTTGAAATTATTTTTCAGGATGTTCCGGGGCGGCGATGTCATTCTACTGCTGCTGTTGTTTTGGTAAAAGTAATGCAAAAGTAGTGTAATAAGAAACGAGTTACTCTACACAGAAAGTAATTTTGTAAAGTAACTTATTACTTTCAAATGAAAGTAACTAGTAATATGTAGTATATTACATTTTGAAAGTAACTTGTCCAACACTGGTAGGTGTGTATGTGTCTGTGAGAGATAAACTTATAGTGAATGAGAGGATTAGACATCAGCCAGACGGCAGGCAAGGAACCTATATGGGAGGAGAAGACATCAGCCACACGGCAGGCAAGGAACCTATAAGGAAGGAGAAGACATCAGCCACATTGTAGGCAAGTAACCTATAAGAAAGGAGAAGACATCAGCCACACGGCAGGCATGGAATCTATAAGGGAAGAAGAATGTGTGCGTGCGTGTGTGTGTGTGTGTGTGTGTGTGTGTGTGTGTGTGTGTGCGTGTGTGTGTGTGTGTGTGTGTGTGTGTGTGTGTGTGTGTGTGTGTGTGTGTGTGTGTGTTGTGTGTGTGTGTGTGTGTGTGTGTGTGTTGGGGAGAAAATGGGGTAAATCAGAAGAAAAAAGAAGAGCCCTGGTGTGTTTGTGTGCATGCTTGTGAAATACTGTGTGTAAAAGTATATGCGTTTGTCGGCATTGAAGACAATTTGCTGCCTGAGTAAATGGGAGGTTATACGGTGCTGATGCAGTGACAGGACCTCATGGAGGGACGGCCATGCAGGGATTTAAATATGCACATACATAATGCAGTATAGTGCTTGATACTCAAAACAATAAAGAGTATCTCCATTTAATCAAGGTTACAACTGAATAATTCAACCCTAATAAGAGCACACAGTGACTACAGTGGTGACCTGGATTTGTTTATGATTACGACCTTTGTTTTTCCCCTCAAGTGTCATCAGTTGTTTCCTCTGACCCAAAAGATGAACAGTATAACGACGTGATGTCCTGCCACCCCTCTGCCCCCCACCCCTCTGCCCCCACCCCGCTGTGTTTCATGTGTCCACAGAGACGTGATGTCCTGCCACCCCTCTGCCCCCCACCCCGCTGTGTTTCATGTGTCCACAGATGTCTTTTGGAGGAAAGCTGCTTTATGCTGGTAGTGTGTCTGCTTTCACCCCATGGAGCAAATTACCAAATCAAAGGTTGACTTCACCAAGGAAAACCTCCCTCATGACTAGAGACTGGGGTGAGTCAACCACCTGCCCCGTCCTCCTTGCCAAATTCCTCCCTCCTCCAACATATACAACTTATCAGGTTATAGCTTCTTGCTACATGTGACCTCCATATTGCTCCTAGTGAACAATCCTTATATAAATATATATAGAATATAAAAGACAGATGTATCTTACTACTATAATTGGAGAGCTGTCTGTTTGTTTGTCTGTAGTTCCAAGGCTCACCGTTGCCCTAAAAGCAAGAGACCCTTAGAGGGGCAGGGGCTCAAAAGTTCCGCCAGTCAGTCAGAGCTCAGCAGTTGCATTGGCAGTGGGCAGGATGGCGAAGGCATGACCCGCCCATCTCTGCCTCTGATTGGCACAGGAGACGAGGAGAGATGCAGAATAGGATAGCCAAGCGAATGTGATTGGACCAACAACTTTTGACGCCAGGCCAATCAGAGGCAGAGAAAGGCGGTTCATGCCTTCGCGCCATCCTGGGGAGAAAAAAAATGCGCACGTCACAGAGACCCAGACGATTACAAAATTTCCGGTTGATTGGTCAACATGTGTAAACTGTCTGGACATTTTATTGATTGCTAAATTGTTATTGATTGTTATAAGTTCTTCTTGAAGGGCGCTGCATGCCTTCACTGTAAAAAAATTATAAAAATAAAATAATTAGGCACAAAAAATTGGGCATCAGGGAAAATGTGCAGGTGCTCGGGCACCCCTAGCAGCCCCCTGTGCACGTGCCTGCTAACGGCCGTTCCACCTTCAAATGCTGCTGTGGTGTACAGAGGAGCAATAACAACAAGCCATATTGCAGTGGAGGGATTTGAACCCACACCTCCAGAGAGACTGGAGCCCAAATCCAGAGCCTTAGACCACTCGCACACATTACCATCTGTTTCACTGCCATCTCCTCTACGATGCTTGGAAGGTATTTGTGGTGTCCACTGCAGCACAGGAGCAAGAAGGCAGGCCAATCTACACATGCGTTGATTACTCATGCGGTGACATGAGAATTTAGGCATGAATTTTGAAGTTGTGGACATGATGGAGGCTTTCTTTTTCGAAAAACTTCGATTTAGCAGAGGATGGTTTCGATCCATCGACCTCTGGGTTATGGGCCAAGCACGCTTCCGCTGCGCCACTCTGCTTCCAGGAAGGTACCATGTGAATTGACCTCACAATCTATTGTGCCTCATCCATTAGGCATCTGGGTCTACATCAACAGCCAGCTTAAGTGTAACAGGACAGAAGCAGCATGGCAACTGGTGCTCTCAATTAAAACTGTTGATACTGTAACACATGTTGAAAATGTGAAGATTAAGATGAGCCCCTTTATTGGATGTTTCAGCAAGCCACTCTGTCCTGTGTGTTGACATTTTCCTGCCATACAGTTTAAGTATTGCTAGAAGGATTGAGCACAGTGAGACGAGCTATAACAAGAAATGATATGGCAGTGGTGGGATTTGAACCCACGCCTCCAGAGAGATTGGAGCCTAAATCGAACGCCTTAGACCACTCGGCCACAGTACCAGCTGCTTTCCTGCCTTCTCCGGTACAATGCTTGGGAATTTGCTATGGTGACCACTGCAGCAGAGAAGAGAGAAAGCTCCTAATGTTGACATGGGTTGATTACCTATGCGTGACAGAATAAAGGCACAGGTAGGAGTCATGGGCATAATGGAGGCTTTCTTCTTGGAAAAAGCAGGATTTAGCAGAGGATGGTTTCGATCCATCGACCTCTGGGTTATGGGCCCAGCACGCTTCCGCTGCGCCACTCTGCTTCTATGTAGCCAAGTTGGGTCTTGAACCCACAATCTCTGACACCTCATCCATTAGGCCACTGGTAGTACACCCACAGCTGGCTCAAGTTTTACGAGACAGAACCAGAGTGGCAACTGGTGTTCTCAATTAAAACTGTAATTAGATGTTTAAGATTTGATGATGAGTGAGCTCCTTCATTGGATGTTGCAAGAAGACTCATCGTCCTGTGTTTTGACATTCTCCTGCCATACTGTTGTACAGTAGGTATTGCTAGAAGGATTGAGCACAAAGAAACAATGCTATCCACAGGCAGTATGGCAGTGGTGGGATTTGAACCGACGCCTCCCGAGAGACTGGAGCCTTAATCCAGCGCCTTAGACCAGTGGTTCCCAACCACCGGGCCGCGGACCGGTACCGGGCCGCAACGCATTTGGTACCGGGCCGCAAGCCCAGTCCCCCCCCCCCCCCCCCCCCTATTTTTGTTATTTAAAAAATAAATTAAATTAAAATTGACAACCGGTCCGCAACTTTTTTTTCCATCTATCTACCGGTCTGCGGCAGAAAAAAGGTTGGGAACCCCTGCCTTAGACCACAATCTTCCTGGGGTCCACACAAAACCATACAACATCAAACATGCAATACAAACAACAACTGACACTCGTCAGTCCAACCTAAGTAGCACAATCAATCAATCAATCAATCAATCAATCAATCAATCAATCAATCAATCAATCAATCTTTATTAGCAGACACAAGGTCCAATAAAAACACACAGTAAAAAAAAACAACAACAACACAACATCAAACAATTAAACAATTAACATCAGCACATCAAAAAATACTACAATAAGAGCCTGTACCAATGAGCCCAAGTGCTGGACTGATACTTAATTGCACTAAGACTGGGCTGAGTCAGAAGCAAGATTATGATATTCTGAGAAACATTCAGACGACAAATAAACTTATAGGTCAGGTTTCTCAGTAGGGCATGAAAGGTATTGACCCCTACACCACAAAACATTTCACTGGCACTACAACACCTTGGCCTCCCAAGCAGTATTCTCATACAGTCATTGTAGGCCACCTGCAGTTTCTGAATGCTAGCCTGCTTAAATTTGACCCACAAGGGGGCAGTATAAAGCGATGTACAATAGGCTTTGAACAGGGTTATCTTAATCTCTTCAGAGCAGAAATAAAACTTATTTCTCAATGAAAACAATGAAACCGTCCTAGTGATAATTAACAGTACAATATATGAACAGAGGTTAAGAGTACAGAGGTTAAAACAGCATGTGCTTTACATGTAAGGTGACATCATTCCAATTGTTTGGTCTCTCTCATAAACATCTGTTTAAGTGATTTTTTTGAATAAGTATCTGCTTCTGATTTGTTTAGTTGGTATAGATAATGAGTTCCACTGACTGGAGGCTCTATAGATAACTGTGTCTGTTTTTTCTTTAAGTATATGAGTTTGGTTTAGGAAGATTCAAATAACCTAGGCTGACCTGTCTGGTCTGATGACTATGTTTTAAACCTGAATTAACTAATTGATCTCTGAAAAATCCAGGCTTCCCCTCCTCAATAGTCAACCATATTAAACTGTGGTGCATACTTGCAACATTGGTTCTGAAAGAACAAGCAAGTCTTGCAGCTCTATTTTGTACTAGCTTGAGTTTGGGTTTTTGAGTTTTGACATGATGGAGGCTTTTTTCTTGGAAAAACTAAGATTTAGCAGAGGATGGTTTCGATCCATCGACCTCTGGGTTATGGGCCCAGCACGCTTCCGCTGCGCCACTCTGCTTTCAGTCAGCCGCTGAGGCTACACACATGACTGTCTGCAGTGTCACAATGCAGACCCAGCATTCTAATGGCCAGGGCCGTGCAGAGACGCTTAGAGGGGGAGGGGCTCAAAAGTTAAAAAAGGGCACAACACCTCAGCGCAGTGCGGTTTCACTGTTGTTGATCCGCCAGTCAGTCTGAGCTCAACAGTTGGGCAGTGGGCAGGATGGGGAAGGCATAACCCGCCCATCTCTGCCTCTGATTGGCGTAGGAGACAAGGAGAGAGGCACGATAGGATAGCCAAGCGAATGTGATTGGATCAACAACGTTTGACACCAGGCCAATCAGAGGCAGAGAACGAAGCGTCATGCCTTCGCCATCCTGGGGAAAAAAACTGTCAAGTCACAGAAACCCAGATGATTACTTAACTTCCGGTTGAAAGGTCAACATGTGTAAACTGTCCGGAATTTTTATTTATTGCTAAATTGTTATTTATTGTTGGCATGCCTTCACTGTAAAAAAAAATTAATAATAATAATAATTCAAAAAGGCACTTTGGGCATCACGGGGAAACGGGCAGGTGCTCGGGCACCCCTAGCGCCCCCCTCTGCAAATGCTGCTGTGGTGTACAGAGGAGCAATAATGACAAGCCATATGGCAGTGGAGGGAATTGAACCCACACCTCCAGAGAGACTGGAGCCCAAATCCAGGGCCTTACGGCCACATTCCACTAGGTCCGTGTTCGGTCCGTCTGAGCTGCGGTACGGCTTCGGAGCCGATACGTTTCCACTCTAATCATTGTGTCAACTCCCACCTACTCTGCTGCGTTGCGTGTCTACTCCGTCCCAGCTCCGACGATCCGGAGCTCTCCGAAAAAGGTACGCAAGGCTTCTATTTTTCACGGATGTCGGAGCAAAGCTACAGCAAGTTGGGCGGAGCCAGGCATGGAGTCAACGGGGCAGAGGTGTTTACAGCATTCAATATCAAGCCAGAGGACAAACATGTATGAGGAAAAGTTAATCATTGAAGTGGAAAACCACAAAATAATATATGACACGACACATCATTTTTACAAGGACAACACCAAGCAAGTCCACCCCTCCTCTGCTTCTCCAGTTGGGAACAATGATCTTCTGCCTGTTTGTTGTTGTATTTATCCCACATACAAATTGTCTCGCTCGATTTCACCGCGAGAACTTGTCGGTCTCGTCACTCTAGCTGTCTGGCGGAGCGGAGCCGTGACGTGCTCTGCACGCAGCCGGTTAGTGTTGGCGGAGCACAGAGCACGTAGCAAAACCGGAGCACAGTCGCAACACAACGCAAATGCAACCAGTGCGATTCCCCAGTTAGACCACTCACACACACTACTATCTGTTTCACTGCCGTCTCCTCTCTGATGCTTGGAAAGTAGTTGTGGTGTCCACTGCACCACAGGAGGGAGAAGGCAGGCCAATCTACACATGGGTTGATTACTCATGTGGTGACAAGATAATTTAGGCATGAATTTTGAAGTTGTGGACATGATGGAGGCTATCTTCTTAGAAAAACTCTGATTTAGCAGAGGATGGTTTTGATCCATCGACCTCTGGGTTATGGGCCCAGCATGCTTCCGCTGCGCCACTCTGCTTTCTGTCAGCTGTGTTGGGACTTGAACCCACAATCTCTGGCACCTCATCCATTAGGCCACTGGGTTCACAACAAAGCCTGGCTGTGGTGTCATGGTGTAGCTGCAGCACGGGAACGGCCGTTCTCAGCTACAACTGATGCTAATACATGCTGCAGTGCCTCCATGGCAGCTCAGCATCAACATGGGTTGATTACTCATGGAATGACAGTAGAACGAATGCATGGACGTAGGAGTCGTGGACATGATGGAGTATTTCTGTTTGGAAAAGTTCAGATTTAGCAGAGGACTGATTCAATCCATCGTGCTGCACCACTCTGCTTTCAGTTAGCTTCTGGGGCTACACCCATAGCTGGCTGCAGTGTCACAATGTAGACCCATCATGCTAACCCCTGTTCCCCCTTAATAGGCTGCTGTGGCGTCCAAGCCATGTCATGGGTTGACTCATAAGATGACAGAAGAATGAAGGCATAGTCATAGGAGTCACGGACATGATGGAGGCTTTCTTTTTGGAAAAACAAGGTTTTAGCAGAGGATGGTTTCAATCCATCGACCTCTGGGTTATGGGCCCAGCACACTTCCGCTGCGCCACTCTGCTTCCAGGAAGGTAAGATGAGAATTGACCTCACAATCTATTGTGTCTCATCCATTAGGCATCTGGGTCTACATCAACAGCCAGCTTAAGTGTAACAGGACAGAATCAGCAATTAAAACTGTTGATACTGTAACACATGTTGAAAATGTGAAGATTAAGATGAGCCCCTTTATTGGATGTTGCAACAAGACACTCTGTCCTGTGTGTTGACATTTTCCTGCCATACAGTTTAAAGTATTGCTCGATGGATTGAGCACAGATGAGCTATAACTACAAACCATATGGCAGTGGTGGGATTTGAACCCACGCCTCCAGAGAGATTGGAGCCTAAATCCAACGCCTTAGACCACTCGGCCACACTACCAGGTGGTTGCTTAGTGTTTCCGGTACAATGCTTGGGAAGTAGCTATGGTGACCAGAGAGGCAGAGAGGACAGAAAGCTGCCATGGGTTGATTACCCATGCGGTGACAAGTCCCTGGAAAACCTAGGATTTAGCAGAGGATGGTTTCAATCCATCGACCTCTGGGTTATGGGCCCAGCACACTTCCGCTGCGCCACTCTGCTTCTATGTAGCCAAGTTGGGACTTGAACCCACAATCTCTGACACCTCATCCATTAGGCCACTGGGAGTACACCCACAGCTGGCTCAAGTTTTACGAGACAGAACCAGAGTGGCAACTGGTGTTCTCAATTAAAACTGTTACTACTGTAATAGATGTTTAAGATTTGATGATGAGTGAGTTCCTTCATTGGATGTTGCAAGAAGACTCATTGTGCTGTGTTTTGACATTTTCCTGCCATACTGTTGTACAGTAGGTATTGCTAGAAGGATTGAGCGCAAAGGAGCAAAGCTAAGCACAAGCAGTATGGCAGTGGTGGGATTTGAACCCACACCTCCCGAGAGACTGGAGCCTTAATCCAGTGATGATGGAGGCTTTCTTCTTGGAAAAACTAGGATTTAGCAGAGGATGGTTTCGATCCATCGACCTCTGGGTTATGGGCCCAGCACGCTTCCGCTGCGCCACTCTGCTTTCAAACAGGCAAGATGGGAATTGAACTCACAATCTATTGTGCCTCATCCATTAGGCATCTGGGTCTACATCCACAGCCAGCTTAAGTGTAACAGGACAGAATCAGCATGGCAAATGGCCCTCTCAATTAAAACTGTTGATACTGTAACACATGTTGAAAATGTGAAGATTAAGATGAGCCCCTTTATTGGATGTTGCAAACATAGTCCAGGCATTTTACGCAAATATGTGGGTCAACCTCACACTAATTGCAACAAAACCAAACTCAACTGATTTTGTATCCTCAATATGTCCTCAATGAAGGAAAAAAAGTGTTAAGGAAATGTATGAAGGGAAAGTTTTGAAAATGACCTAAATATGATGGTAGCCTATGGAAGCCTATGGAAGCCTTTTTTTTTTTTTTTTTTAATGTGCCATAAATCTCATCACTTATATCCTGTATGTGTTTTTTGCTTCAAGGAGAAAAAAAAAAAAAAAAAAAAAGAATGTTAAAAAAATTAATTAAAGAACGTTTTTGGTAGCATCATATAGGTAATTTTCAAAATTTTCCCTTCATACATTTCCTTAACACTTTTTTTCCTTCATTGAGGACATATTGAGGATACAAAATCAGTTGAGTTTGGTTTTGTTGCAATTAGTGTGAGGTCAAGTGACATTTTTACTGGACTAACAAGACACACTGACCTGTGTGTTGACATTTTTAAGTTTTGAGCACAGACGAGCTATAACAATAAATTACATGGCAGTGGTGGGATTTGAACCCACGCCTCCAGAGAGATTGGAGCCTAAATCCAACGCCTTAGACCACTCGGCCACACTACCAGCTGATTGACTACCATGTCTGCTACAATGCTTGGGAAGTAGCTATGGTGACCACTGCAGCAGAGAGGCGGGAAAGCATGCCATTGCAGACATGGTTCATGGTTGCTTACGCATGCGGTGACAAAATAAAAAGGTATAGACGTAGGAGTCAAGACATGATGGAGGCTTTCTTCTTGGAAAAACTAGGACTTAGCAGAGGATGGTTTCGATCCATTGACCTCTGGGTTATGGGCCCAGCACGCCTCCGCTGCGCCACTCTGCTTCTATGTAGCCAAGTTGGGACTTGAACCCACAATCTCTGACACCTCATCCATTAGGCCACTGGGAGTACACCCACAGCTGGCTCAAGTTTTACGAGACAGAACCAGAGTGGCAACTGGTGTTCTCAATTAAAACTGTTACTACTGTAATAGATGTTTAAGATTTGATGATGAGTGAGTTCCTTCATTGGATGTTGCAAGAAGACTCATTGTGCTGTGACATTTTCCTGCCATACTGTTGTACAGTAGGTATTGCTAGAAGGATTGAGCGCAAAGGAGCAAAGCTAACCACAAGCAGTATGGCAGTTGTGGGATTTGAACCCACGCCTCCCAGAGACTGGAGCCTTAATCCAGCGCCTTAGACCACTCGGCAACACTACCAGATGTCGGAGTATCATCTCCGGTACAATGCTTGGGAAGTAGCTATGGTGACCACTGCAGCAGAAAGGCGGGAAAGCATGCCATTGCAGACATGGGTTGCTTACGCATGCGGTGACAAAATAAAAAGGTATAGACGTAGGAGTCAAGACATGATGGAGGCTTTCTTCTTGGAAAAACTAGGATTTAGCAGAGGATGGTTTCGATCCATCGACCTCTGGGTTATGGGCCCAGCACGCTTCCGCTGCGCCACTCTGCTTTCAGTCAGCCACTGAGGCTACACGCATGACTGGTGGCAGTGTCACAATGCAGACCCAGCATTCTAACGGCCAGGGCCGTGCAGAGACCCTTAGAGGGGCAAGGGCTCAAAAGTTAAAAAAGGGCACAACACCGCGGCACGCGACGGTTTCACTGTTGTTGATCCGTCAGTCAGTCGGAGCTCAGCACTGATTCAATCCATCGTGCTGCACCACTCTGCTTTCAGTTAGCTTCTGGGGCTACACCCATAGCTGGCTGCAGTGTCACAATGTAGACCCATCATGCTAACCCCTGTTCCCCCTTAATAGGCTGCTGTGGTGTCCAAGCCATGTCATGGGTTGACTCATAAGATGACAGAAGAATGAAGGCATAGTCATAGGAGTCACGGACATGATGGAGGCTTTCTTTTTGGAAAAACAAGGTTTTAGCAGAGGATGGTTTCAATCCATCGACCTCTGGGTTATGGGCCCAGCACACTTCCGCTGCGCCACTCTGCTTCCAGGAAGGTAAAATGAGAATTGACCTCACAATCTATTGTGTCTCATCCATTAGGCATCTGGGTCTACATCAACAGCCAGCTTAAGTGTAACAGGACAGAATCAGCATGGCAACTGGCGTTCACAATTAAAACTGTTGATACTGTAACACATGTTGAAAATGTGAAGATTAAGATGAGCCCCTTTATTGGATGTTGCAACAAGACACTCTGTCCTGTGTGTTGACATTTTTAAGTTTTGAGCACAGACGAGCTATAACAAGAAATCATATGGCAGTGGTGGGATTTGAACCCACGCCTCCAGAGAGATTGGAGCCTAAATCCAACGCCTTAGACCACTCGGCCACACTACCAGCTGATTGACTACCATCTCTGCTACAATGCTTGGGAAGTAGCTATGGTGTCCACTGCAGCAGAGAGGCGAGAAACCTGCCAATGAAGACATGGCTTGATTAACCATGGTAGGAGATATGACATGATGGAGGCTTTCTTTTTGGAAAAAGTAGGCTTTAGCAGAGGATGGTTTCGATCCATCGACCTCTGGGTTATGGGCCCAGCACACTTCCGCTGCGCCACTCTGCTTTCAGTCAGCCACTGAGGCTACACACATGACTGGCTGCAGTGTCACAATGTAGACCCAGCATTCCAATGGCCGTTCCACCTTAAAATGCTGCTGTGGTGTACAGAGGAGCAATAACAACAAGCCATATGGCAGTGGAGGGAATTGAACCCACACCTCCAGAGAGACTGGAGCCTAAATCCAGGGCCCAGTTGCACAAAGCACCTTAGGTTAAGATTTCCCTTACGGCCGGAACACACATCTTGCGTGTGCTGTGCGTCTGCGTGGCGTCTGCGTGTCGTTTTCATTTCGGCGCCCATGTTAACAGGTTACAGCAGCCACACCACCGGCATCAGACGCGCGTCTCAAGCGCGTGTCTTGCGAGCGTGAGACGCGCGTCATCTAGAGAATAGAAGCGAAGCCTATTTTTTCCTTTTACCGCGCGCGTGTCTCTAGCGTGTCTCTACACAAATAGACACAAAAAGACATTAAAATGATATTTTACAGGGGCAGCCACAGCCAATCAAGGCTCGTTTTGATTTGAGACGAGAGGATGAGCCGAGCTCACAGCTGCAGTTCTCCTGCCCTCTGAAAACCGTGGCTTCGTTCCTCCCCTCCCCACCACACACACACAGACACACACACACACACACAAATCATACTGCCTCGATTCTGAAGTGAGCCCAAGCGATCTTCAGTTAAAATCATCATTGTATTGTTTATAGCTAATTTAATAAAAGGTCAACTCTATAGGAAGATAGTTGGCCGACAGGCAGCAGCTGCACGCAGCAGCCACGCTGCCTGTGTGGATGCCGCGGGCGTGCCAGCCGCAGCAAGCACGCCACGCACACGCACACGCCACGCACACGCAATATGTGTGTCCCGGCCGTTAGAGTCACAGTTAAAGTGTCCATAAAATAGAATCGGTTGCACAAAACACCCTTAAATCTTGTGCTTATGTTTTCCTTCAAATGTTTAACCTTATGGAGAAGATTTAAGGGTGTTTTGTGCAGCCGATTCTATTTTATGGACACCTTAACTCTGACCCTAAGGGAAATCTTAACCTAAGGTGCTTTGTGCAACTGGGAGGGCCTTAGACCACTCACACACACTACTATCTGTTTCACTGCCATCTCCTCTACGATGCTTGGAAAGTAGTGGTGGTGTCTACTGCAGCACAGGAATGAGAAGGCAGGCCAATCTACACAGGGGTTGATTACTCATGTGGTGACATGAGAATGTAGGCATGAATTTTGAAGTTGTGGACATGATGGAGGCTTTCTTCTTGGAAAAAATAGGATTCAGCAGAGGATGGTTCCAATCCAGCGACCTCTGGGTTATGGGCCCAGCACGCTACCGCTGCGCCACTCTGCTTCCAGGAAGTTGAGATGAGAATTGAACTCACAATCTATTGTGTCTCATCCATTAGGCATCTGGGTCTACATCCACAGCCAGCTTAAGTTTAATGGGCCAGAATCAGCATGGCAACGGATGCTCTCAATTAAAACTGTTGATACTGTAACACATGTTGAAAATGTGAAGATTAAGATGAGGCCCTTTATTGGATGTTGCAAACAAGATACTGTCCTGTATGTTGACATTGTCAAGCCATACAATTAAAGTATTGAGCACAGACGAGCTATAACATATGGCAGTGGTGGGATTTGAACCCACGCCTCCAGAGAGATTGGAGCCTAAATCCAAGCCACACTACCAGTTGATTGGTTATGGTCTCCGGTACAATGCTTTAGAAGTAGCTATGGTGACCAGAGAGGTGGGACAGCATGCAAATGTAGACATGGCTTGATTACCCATGAGGTGACAGAATTATTCTTTATTCGGATCCCCATTAGCTTCCGCTGCCACGGTCACTAATCTTCCTGGGGTCCACACAAAACCATACAACATCAAACATGCAATACAAACAACAACTGACACTCGTCAGTCCAACCTAAGTAGCACAATGAAACCATCCTAGTGATAATTAACAGCACAATATATGAACAGAGGTTAAGACATCATGTGCTTTACATGTAAGGTGACATAATTCCAATTGTTTGGTCTCTCTCATAAACATCTGTCAAAGTGATTTTTTGAATAAGTATCTGCTTCTGATTTGTTTAGTTTGTATAGATAATTAGTTAGGCTCTATAGATAACTGTTTTATTTAAGTATATTTGAGTTTGGTTTAGGAAGATTCAAATAACCTAGGCTTACCTGTGTGGTCTGATGACTATGTTTTAAACCAATTGATCTCTGAAAAGTCCAGGCTTCCCCTCCACTTTTAGAAGACTAGATGTACATTTTTCCTCAATAGTCAACCATACTAAACTGTGGTGCATACTTGCAACATTGGTTCTGAAATAGCAGTGAAGAGCAAGCCTTGCAGCTCTATTTTGTACTAGATTGAGTTTGAGCTGCAGCAGAAAGGCGGGAAAGCATGCCATTGCAGACATGGGTTCCTTACGCATGTGGTGACAAAATAAAAAGGTATAGAGGTAGGAGTCAAGACATGATGGAGGCTTTCTTCTTGGAAAAACTCAGATTTAGGAGAGGATGGTTTCAATCCATCGACCTCTGGGTTATGGGCCCAGCACGCTTCCGCTGCCCACTCTGCTTTCTGGCAGCCATGTTGAGACTTGAACCTACAATCTCTGGCACCTCATCCACTGGGTTTACAACAAAGGCCGACTGCGGTGTCACCATTCTCAGCTACAACTGTTGCTAATACATGCTGCAGTGCTGTCCATGGCAGCTCAGCATCAACATGGGTTGATTACTCATGGAATGACAGTAGAATGAAGGCATGGACGTAGGAGTCGTGGACATGATGGAGAATTTCTTTTTGGAAAAGTTAAGATTTAGCAGAGGACTGATTAAATCGATTGTGTTGCACCACTCTGCTTTAAAATTGCCCTCAGGGCTAAAACCTTACAAACGAGTGTCCTGTCTGAGTTTGCTGCACTTGAGGCAGCAGCCAGCTGCACCAGTCTTGAGACTGATTCAGGAGGGCAAATGCAGCAGTGGATGGGCTATAAGAAGCACCCAAATATATAATAAAATAAATAATAATTGAAACGCATAATCTGTTTTTGAATAAGCATGTGTTCAGGATAGAAGAAGAAGAATATAATTTAGAGAGGACTTTATGCCCTAAATAATCAAATTATTTTTCTGTCAAGGTTTGATTTACTCAGCGTTTAAAATAGGATGTTGTGGTCAGAAAACAAGAAAAATATATTTGCACAACAGATATGCAGATGGCTTAAGTCTGTCTGAATGAGCCCTAATACTATTAACACTTCTGTTAATACTGTAGCGATCCTGGTTCTCAATGTATAAAGCAACACGTTAGTCCTTGGACAACGGGATTCTCCCTTTGCTCTGATGATTAACGTGTTGCGCTTGTAAGTGAGAGATCCCGGGTTCGATACCAGCCTCGCCTGTGCTGTTACATCGATGTCAGAAGTGGGATGGCCACTTGGTCATCGGAGGCGTAGCCCCGGATGCGTTAGAGAGCGGAAGGGCGCAGCTCATTGGTGCTTAAGTCACAGGGCCAATGTATAAAGCAACACGTTTGTCCTTGGCCAACGGGATTGTCCCTTTGGTCTGATGGTTAACATGTTGCACTCGTAAATGACAGATCCCGGGTTGGGTACCAGCCTCGCCTGTGCTGTTACGATACTACTGCTGCTGCTAGCTGCTACTACTACTAAACTACTACCATCTTATAATAATACTAATAATAGGTCCTATAACCTAACCCTCCCTTCACCACTAAAAAATGACTTTTGGAAAGTACTTTCTTCATAATGGGGCCAAAATCTGTGTATGGCCCATTCACATGCTTACACATGACCCACCAATCACACCAATTGATCCGACACATTTTTCCGCAAGCAACTACAACATGATAAAACACAAACACTCAGCTGCCTGAGAGAGAGAGAGAGAGAGAGAGAGAGAGAGAGAGAGAGAGAGAGAGAGACATAGAAACAGAGACATCATTTCATGCCCACATTTTTAAAGCAGAGATGTGACCATGGGGCAAACAATAAAATGTCGTTAATGCCTTTAATGCATTATTGTAATGGTTCATCAGTGAATAGCATCTTCCGCTGGTGTGTATCACCACATCCATATTGTGAGATGATGTGCTTCAGATGAAGGCCTGGGTCCGCTCTCAGCATCACCCCACAGTGAGATTTAATGAGTTACTGTGCGTAATGAGAGCTAGTGTTGCCACAGCTATTGAGCCGCTCTCGCCACCTGCTGCTCCTGCTGTGCTGTGTCAAACAGCCATGTAAAACAGACTGCTGCTAGCGATGTAAAACAGACTTCTGCTAGTGATGTAAAACAGACTGCTGCTAGCGATGTAAAACAGACTTCTGCTAGCGATGTAAAACAGACTGCTGCTAGTGATGTAAAACAAACTGGCGCTAGCGATGTAAAACAAACTGCTGCTATCGATGTAAAACAGACTGGTGCTAGTGATGTAAAACAAACTGGTGCTAGCGATGTAAAACAGACTGCTGCTAGTGATGTAAAACAGACTGCTGCTATCGATGTAAAACAGACTGCTGCTAGTGATGTAAAACAGATTGCTGCTAGTGATGTAAAACAGATTGCTGCTAGTGATGTAAAACAGACTGCTGCTATCGATGTAAAACAGACTGCTGCTAGTGATGTAAAACAGACTGCTGCTAGTGATGTAAAACAGATTGCTGCTAGTGATGTAAAACAGATTGCTGCTAGTGATGTAAAACAAACTGCTGCTAGCGATGTAAAACAGACTGGTGCTAGTGATGTAAAACAAACTGGTGCTAGCGATGTAAAACAGACTGCTGCTAGTGATGTAAAACAGACTGCTGCTAGTGATGTAAAACAAACTGGTGCTAGTGATGTAAAACAAACTGGTGCTAGCGATGTAAAACAGACTGCTGCTAGTGATGTAAAACAAACTGGTGCTAGTGATGTAAAACAAACTGGTGCTAGTGATGTAAAACAGACTGCTGCTAGTGATGTAAAACAGACTGGTGCTAGTGATGTAAAACAGACTGCTGCTAGTGATGTAAAACAGACTGCTGCTAGTGATGTAAAACAGACTGCTGCTAGTGATGTAAAACAGACTGCTGCTAGTGATGTAAAACAGACTGCTGCTAGTGATGTAAAACAGACTGCTGCTAGTGATGTAAAACAAACTGCTGCTAGTGATGTAAAACAAACTGGTGCTAGTGATGTAAAACAGATTGCTGCTAGTGATGTAGAACAAACTGGTGCTAGTGATGTAAAACAGACTGCTGCTAGTGATGTAGAACAAACTGGTGCTAGTGATGTAAAACAGACTGCTGCTAGTGATGTAAAACAAACTGCTGCTAGTGATGTAAAACAGACTGCTGCTAGTGATGTAAAACAAACTGGTGCTAGTGATATAAAACAGACTGCTGCTAGTGATGTAAAACAAACTGGTGCTAGCGATGTAAAACAGACTGGTGCTAGTGATGTAAAACAGACTGCTGCTAGTGATGTAAAACAAACTGGTGCTAGTGATGTAAAACAGACTGGTGCTAGTGATGTAAAACAGACTGCTGCTAGTGATGTAAAACAAACTGGTGCTAGTGATGTAAAACAGACTGCTGCTAGTGATGTAAAACAGACTGCTGCTAGTGATGTAAAACAAACTGGTGCTAGTGATGTAAAACAGACTGGTGCTAGTGATGTAAAACAAACTGGTGCTAGTGATGTAAAACAAACTGCTGCTAGTGATGTAAAACAGACTGCTGCTAGTGATGTAAAACAAACTGGTGCTAGTGATGTAAAACAGACTGCTGCTATCGATGTAAAACAGACTGCTGCTAGTGATGTAAAACAAACTGCTGCTATCGATGTAAAACAGACTGCTGCTAGTGATGTAAAACAGATTGCTGCTAGTGATGTAAAACAAACTGCTGCTAGGGATGTAAAACTGGTGCTAGCGATGTAAAACAAACTGGTGCTAGTGGTGCTAGCACGCTGATGGCAGGCCTGCTGCAGTGTCTCTCCAGTAGCAGATGGAAAGAGGGACAAAGATCCCGTGGATTCTCTAATGACTCCATTTTGGCTACGGTACAACTCCCAGCATGGGGTTGCTGAATTTATGTTGTAAATAACACCTTCGCTCTCTGCTAAACACATATTGTTCGTGTTTACTTCATCCCAAGTGAAGGTATTTCTGTACCTTGTTGCTTTATAAAGTGCACTGCATTGATTTGAATCCTCTGGGCGTTTGACCAGGTTTCAGTTTCCTCCCGTAATTAATAGATCTGTTCAGAGTAGGTTTAGGTTACATTCATTATTTAAGTTCTTGGCTATATCTTCAAGAAGCCAATTAATGTGTTTAAAATGCTGAGACATTTTTTAACGTAAGTGGTGTTTGTATACGCGTGTGTTCAGCTGAACTGTGAGCTGGGAGGGCCATCGGTCTCCTGGGCAGGCTGTGTGTCGTCTGACAGGTCCCGCTCCTCACGGTGGCAGGCTGTGTGTCGTCTGACAGGTCCCGCTCCTCACGGTGGCAGGCTGTGTGTCGTCTGACAGGTCCCGCTCCTCACGGTGGCAGGCTGTGTGTCGTCTGACAGGTCCCGCTCCTCACGGTGGCAGGCTGTGTGTCGTCTGACAGGTCCCGCTCCTCACGGTGGCAGGCTGTGTCGTCTGACAGGTCCCGCTCCTCACGGTGGCAGGCTGTGTGTCGTCTGACAGGTCCCGCTCCTCACGGTGGCAGGGTGTGTGTCGTCTGACAGGTCCCGCTCCTCACGGTGGGCAGGCTGTGTGTCGTCTGACAGGTCCCGCTCCTCACGGTGGCAGGCTGTGTGTCGTCTGACAGGTCCCGCTCCTCACGGTGGCAGGCTGTGTGTTGTCTGACAGGTCCCCCTCCTCACGGTGGCGGATAAAGATATTAGGCGAGTGCTGAGCGCTGTTGACACTACGTAATGGCCTCATAAATTGTGCCTGGGTGAAAAAGGAGAGAAAAGGGAATGTAGAGTAATTGAGTGCGTTTACATGCACACCAATAAACTGATAACTGTGAGTAATCAGTTTATGGCAATAATCTGATTTCTGCGTTTACATGCACTTTAATAATCCGACAATAGGAAAAACCCGGGTTTACATGATTCAGTCAATTAGTCGGATTTCTCTCCAGAAGGCGGCGGTAATTCAACTTTTTACATGCAACTTGTACATGCGCAGATGTATAAACCCACAAGAAACCTGATACGCTGACATGTGTGTGAGTGACATGCACGCTGACATGTGTGTGAGTGACATGCACTCAAAAGACAGGTTATTGGCCAAAAACCTAGGTATGTTTATCAGTTTATTCATAACCCGATTACGGCCATAAACGGATAAAGCTTATCGGTTTATGCTGTTTACATGACCATTTGAATAATCAGGTAACTCCAGAAATCCACTAATAAACTGTTTATTGTCTGCATGTAAACGCACTCATTGGCAGTCTACTCTCACACTCTCTCCCTGGCCCTATCTCCACTGTGAAAACCACGCAGCATGCTCTCTGCTTGGTGTCAACAGAACAGACACAACAGATAGGCATTCCTGTTTACGCTCCACTTCAGAACTCTGGCTCTTTTACTTAGTAAGGTAAGGTAAACCTATTTTGGCATGGTTTCTCAGGGATCAAATTGATTTTTAATTTAATTGAGTTTTGTGTATATTTGTTTGTTTGTTTTTTTGCATGGGGCAATGAGCATCCCCTCCAATGCAGGAAAGTCAACCATTATCCATTCTAGCTACTGAGCTTAATGTGCTGCAATACTATGGCATACTATGGCGGCCATAGTATCTCTGAACCAGTGGGCCTGCTTGTGTCATTTATCATTCAACCGACATCCAACTCAGTGTGATCAAGGTCTGTCCATAGAGAGGCTGGCTGACAGTTTAATAATACCGGTAATAACTTACAGTAACAGAGTTTAAAATGTGCTCAGTGTTGGGTTGCCAAGTCAGGTAAACGGTGTGAATTTGATAGTGATACATGACAGTCAGTGACTAAATGAGATGATGTAAAGGGAGCAACATTTCTCGGCAACGCGCGGATGTCCCTCTCCCTCACTCCTGTATCACATGGCCGCTATTGATTGTTAGATTCCAGGAGCTGTTAAAGGGCTACTTGCATCTCAATGTGTCCTTCACTGTGAGATTAATGTTGCCGCTAAAAAACACAGAGGACATTTTATACTTCTCTGTCCCTCTGCAGTCCTTTTCATTATTCATGTAACTTGAATGGCATGTTTTGCCAAACCAAAGTAAGTATTTGAAGTAAACATACAGCAGCTTCGCCAACAAAAACAACCACACACACAAAAAAAACACACATCAACAATAATTCCAAGCCTGGCTTCAGTAACCAGTTTATTTAGTAACAAAGTTCTCCTAGAAATATTGTTATAGTAAAGATTAGTAGGCTACAGGAAAAGTTTAGAAATTATCTTCAAAATAACATGTTTTGTAGTCCCTCTCTCACAGTAAGGTATACTGTATAAAACTAGTGATGGCCTGATTTATCTTTGCCCAAAGAATTTGTATTCATGATCCTGTCCCCAAGTCTTTATTGAGCTGTTTTGATTTTGCATTCTGCTGTTAAATGGACGTCGCTCACCTGAGTGTTTAAACCTGTCCTGTCCGTCGCAGAAGCACACGCACACTGACACATGATTGAAGACATAATGCGGTTTTATGGATATGCGTGATCGGTGCACACATAAATATGATTATATTTATTTTGCCCATGACAAGATCCAGACAGGAGTATAATTGTTCACTATCAATGAATAGCCGTCACATAAATCAACTGATTAATTTGCAAAACATTAAGGCCAATGAGTAAACCGCACCGGGGACGTTACTGTGCATTATGCTGTTGATCTGTTACAAAACATTAGAAACAAGACAAATCCTTCTGTAAGTCTCCTCTACATCTATACTTCTCTTCATGACTGAAAAGGATTGAAAAGGTTAATTGTACAATAGGTCAAAGCTTTCATCTGGTCAGTCTATGTTTTTATGCTCAGTGGGTAAACTGGACCTATATGAACCAGTGTTGTAGTCCAGTCTGAGTTTGTTTCTGCTAGTTTTTTTTTTGTAATAGGCCCTAATAATTTGGCATAAGATATTGATAGCTATATTGATACTGTGACATTATTCAATTTTGTGCAAGCGCAGGCATGTCTGTTCCACCTACATGCTGATTCTCGCTCATGTTCAGTAAGCTAACTCCAGACTCAGACTCGGACTCAGCTAATCGGAACTTGAACCGGACTCGACTCGAACTCTTCTTTGGTGACTTGGACTCAGACTCGAGCAGCTGGAGACGCCAGACTCGACTTGGACTCGAGATGTAGCGACTTGACTACAACACTGGTATGAACCATGTCAGGATTGAACCATAACACAGACACTGTTGCCTTATGCTCTGGTTGAAATATTCCCATACAAGAAAAAACTGCTCTATTCCCATTGTCCATTGTCCATTGTACTCAGTCAAAGCTGTATGCTAGTATGTATTATTTCAGTAAATAGCTCTCCTACACTACTTCATGTGTCCCATTACTTTAGTGAATGAATGCTTTAAATCTTTAGAAAATAACTTCAACAATGTTGGAGGAAGTCAAGAAGACTGCAGAGTGAATAGTCTGCACTTCTCAAGTGTTTTATGAGTCTTGGAGATAAACACATTGAGGCAAGAGAAGAAAAATAGATAGATAGTTGTTGATAGATAGTTGTGCAAGATAGATAGATAGATAGATAGATAGATGAGGTCACGCTGCAGCCGAGCTGCGTCTGCAAGCCCGCGAAGCGTGCGAGACCTCAAGGGCAAACCGACGACGAGGCACGTTAGAACAATGAGGAGGACGACGCCGACGCCGATGAGGAGGCACGGTAGGAATGAGCACTGCCAGTTCAGCGGGCAAGAATAATAATAATAATAATAATTATTATTATTATTATTATGAAACTTATATTTTGCGCTTTTCAAAAACTCAAAGATGCTTATCGATGGATGAACAAAGACACAAACAAAAATATTTTTGTCTGTACATCATAAATCTGATATTTGCAACATTCCTTTGTGAAAAATAAACGACTGTACTTGTGAGAAAGGACTCACAGAAGAACAAAAACAACCCCCAGCTGTGTTTTCTTCCTTTCTCTGATGTGAACTGAAGCTATACTTAGACAGCCACGGCACAGGAGTTAGTTCCTGCACCCTATTGGTTCACGATGTTTACTGTGAGTCGGTGTAAAAAGAAATAGAGTCCGCACACTGCTCGACTTGCTCCCAGTTGATTTATTTTTAACATTTCGGTCAACAAGGACCTTCTTAGGTCCTTGTTAAAAATAAATCAACTGGGAGCAAGTCGAGCAGTGTGCGGACTCTATTTCATTTTATATGTTTCATTGCTTTTGTCCTGCATTTTGAGTGGATGTGCGCGCTCTACTTTTTATATGTACTGTGAGTCGGTGCCCATATGTTTATATGTTTGTTCATGTGTTTTGTAGGCTACAAGTGCAAATGGGGGTGACTTTGTATGATGCTCTGATGAAAGCATTCTGCCAAAATGCATTAGCCTTTAATAATAAATAATGAAAAAAAAAGTGAATCTGACCCAAGTCTTGCATTTTAATCATTGGAGTGTCGCTATTTCCACTCATTGAATGTTTTTTTTCTACAAGTGGTTGTTTATGGTTGGTGCCCCAATGACCCTCCGGGGTTATGGGATAGGTGAAGGTGAAGGTTGTTTAAGTTTGTTTATGTGTTCTGTACACGTGCACATATTTGTTGCCTTTGCATTACAGTAATCACCCAGTCACATTACATGAATAATTCAATTACACACTTCAGGGCATCTGGGTAGTGTAGGTAAAAGCACTTGCTTACCACCGTGGACACCCGGGTTCAAGTCCTGTCAGCCATACTTCCGGCTTGGTCTACAGACACCATTGGCTGTAGGCTATCTGAGAGTGGGAAGCTGGTGGGATATGGGTATGAATCATGGTCGCTGCACTAGCGCCTCCTCTGGTCGGTCGTGGCACCTGTTTCAGGGGAGGGCAATAGCATGATCCTCTCACGCGCTGCGTCCTGCAGGTCAAACTCCTCGTTGTCAGGTGATAAGAAGTGGCGACTGCACATGTATCGGAGGAAGCATTATGCTAGTCTGCAACTCTCCCCAGATCAGCAGAGAGGGTCGAGCAAATACGGGGCAGCAGGTGGAATTGGCCAACTAGCCTACAATTGGGGAGAAAAACATTTCTGTTAGCTTATTTCTGTTAGCTTATTGAGAGTGAAGTGTGTTTTTATATATATATATTATATATATATAAAACACACTTCACTCTCAATAAGCTACAATGGGGAAAGAAACAATAACAGAATGTTACTTATAGTTTATATCACAGCCCATTTATTATTATTCACCAGTAATGCAGGTGAAAATAAAGCTAGTAAAAGGGCACACATTTGAATGAGACAGATTTTTTTTAAAGTTTGGTCACTGCTCCCTCCCAGTCCCATGCTCTACTTTTGCTGAAAGACTTGAAAACAGTCACAGGAAGGAGTATATCAAGATGGAGTTCCTTTTTTAAGCAACAGTGTCATTGTTTTACCTCAGAGCAGGAGAGAGGAACACAAGCACTCTTTCCTTGCCTGACGCAAACAGGAGACAGGCAGCCAGAGATGGCCCTCACTCAGACTGCTTCCATTACCAAAACCATACTGGCACCATTGTCCAACAGCCTTTCTGCACTGAGTATATTATGATTGTTAACGTATGAGTGTCTCACCTGGATCTGTCCCAAACCAGGATGGAGATCCATTTGGAGAAGGAACACTTTATTAATAAGGCTTTGAACTCTCTCCATTACACACATGATGTTGATTTGAGGATCGAGGGACATCATTGCATTGTAGAGCAGCAGGTAGAATGAATATGGGATCGACAATTAGTCAACACACTCTCATAATCACCCAAGAGCTATCAGGGTCTTCTACACCAGTGGTTCTCAAACTGGGGTCCGGGGACCCCCAGGGGTCCTTGGGGGGGGTACCAGGGGGTCCCCATCGAATAGGAGGATACTTTATTTTCAAGTAACACAATGACAGACTGTATGACTGTCATGGGTTTCATACAGTTTCTGTAATAAAACATCTAAAAGCAAAACATCTCATCAGATGTAGGCTACTGTAGGATTCTGGAACAAAACGTTATCAAATGGGGGTTCGTGGTCTAATTTGTGTCAGTTTAAGGGTGCTTGAGATGAAGATGTTTGAGAACCACTGTTCTACACCACGGCACAGCCACAACACTTGGCCTACAGCAAGAAAGAAATACACATACGATTCAAATCAACACTGGTCCAATGACCATCTCTGAAATAAATTGTGTGTGCGTGTCTGTGTGTAACCAAAAACACGATTTCATCTTTGCCGTTCCTGCTTTGCTGCCCTGTTTGTCAGGAGATCTGTCATTATTCTCCCATGCTGTGGGCAGCATAACTCAGCTTCCTCCCCTTTATTGACTCGATATGAAAACACAATTATTGCACCAACAAAATGGGTCAAAGGTGTTACCACATAATGTTTTTCAATGAGCCAAACACTGTTCCTGACTGATGTTGTTTGTAGCCTCAGCAAGCACACTGGATGAAATCTGTTGATTAAAGTGCATTTAGATTGTTTGAACATCGCAGTTTGTGTTTCCCACTTTTTCCAAGCGTTCTTTCAGGTTTTTGCGATGTGGAACAGCGCAAGACCGCCTACCAGGCAACCCATCATGGACAGTCACAGTGCATGTGTTTGCTGTGAGAGTGGTGATAATGTGTCTGTGTAGCCTATATGATGGATTATGTCTGACTAATCCCTCCCATAGTTGTGACTGATTTTTGAGTTTAAAGCATCATTGTCTTGACACTGTCACATCAAGACAGGATGCCTTTTCCTGGAAGAGTCAGTATGCTTCACCTTAGCCTCACTAACGTGGTTGAGTAACATGAGGATCAGAGATTTGAGGTGTGAGGCTCAATTGACCATGCAAATGACAGAAATAGGATTAAAGTGTTCACTTTGTACCACCCACTCAAGCGATCCACCCATGACTGTGTACATTTTTATCCGCTGAGCACAATCGAGAAGTAAATTTAGATCGCCTGACTTCATCGTGAATGAGTCACAACACTCCAAGGGGTTAAACGTGAGCACGATGTCCATAAGTTGCTCAGGATGTGAAGTTGGGTTGTGCAGGAAACAGGGAGAGCAATTTCCTGTTATGTAGAGAAGGGGCTGCTCTGCACCAATCAGAGTCAGATGAGTGGGCAGGAAAACAAGGTTTGTGTGTGTCAGTGACTGATTTTTATAGGATATTAAGATTATGAATGAGACATGGTTAGTAATACCAATGAATACTGAGAGTTGATAATAATCATAATCATCTTGATAATATGACAGACAAATTAAGATAGATTAATCAATACAAATATAAAAGAATTGAGAGATGTAAAATAATAATAATAACGACAACAACAATAATTAATAATAAGAAGAAGAAGAAGCTACATACTCTTTTTTTAATAGCCTAATTGCTGTTACAAAAAATTTAAATTAAAGTAAAAATTCAGTAGGCTGATCACCGCCGGTTGATCACCCCCACCCCCATTCTTCTTCTTTCAACACTTTAACCTGGATCTGCTGGGCTGCAACCGCGGAGGAAGCCTGAAGTGGGTGAACTGGGGAACCGAGCCTCTCCATTCCAAGAGTCCATTCAGTCGCCACTTGCGTCCTCCGCACTGTACAGTCAGTAGGGAGGGATGCACCGGCGAGCTGAGGAGCGGCTCACTGAGGAGGAGCGAGGCGGTGTCCCGACACGTTCACCCTCTGTCTCTGCACTTTAACTTTGGACAGGCTTTTATCGTCGCTATTCTCAGAGACGTGCTGCTTTTGAGGACGACCTGCCGTGATGCTGGAGAATAGCCTACTGACCGAAAATGAACACTGGTGAGATAACTTAGGCTATTTAAAACGATGATCAGGCTTTCAAACTATTAAAGTGAGTGTTTGATAGATGTTTTATTTTATGCGAATTACAATGGGGGAGAGTTTTATAGCCTACATAATGATCATGTTCCCTGTTTATAACTTAATAAAATCCAGTTGCCAACACAGATGCCAAAGCATAATGTAGGCCTATGGTGTTTTAAACAATGAATCTCACTTAATTTCAGTAGCTAAAGGATGTTTTCTGATGCCAGGCCCAGGGAGCAGCTCAATTTTCATTGATGAACATTTAACTTGTAGCCTATGCCCTGTTGATAGAAAATAAAATTAGGATTTTCCCATAAACCTGTGATGGCACAATCTCATTTGGGTGTGAACACGCAGACAAACTTAAAAAAACTCAAAGTCATCCAACCATTGCTTTATCATATCAGATCAGTCCAAGTTGCACATCTTGATAACAAAATATTTAGTCTAGATTAGGTCTACCGGGTAGGCCTGTGTGTTTGGAGGTAGGCTACTCGTATTCATAAATGTTGATAGCATTGTTACATGCCAGAGGAATGTATGCTGATTGCTGAATATGAATTCTCAAAGTGAGATGCCTTGCCCTTTGCTCGTGTTAAGGTTGGTAGCCTACTCTGCACTGATTTCAGGTCCTTTTCTAAAAGTTTTTATAGATGGAATAGGCTACTGTAGATATACCTTTGTTAAATCTGCGTTACATTTATTGCCCTTTGTTTTTTGTCATTGGTTTTTGCTGCACTCCCATGTCCTCGAAGCAGTAAAGAGAGTCTGAGAGGGTTTCTCTCTGCTGAATTGAAGGAAGTGAGTCAGGGAAATCCCTGAGATTTTTAGGTTTTGTTCTCAAAGGCTGTACAGTTGAACCCAGCTCGCACATTATCCATTAAAAAACAAATGATATATATTTTTAGTCTTTTTTATAAGCATCCTTATAGCACAGACAGAACTTTAAGGAAAACATGGACAATAATTCAGCTTACACAATGCCTGATTTGGTTTTGAGCAATAGATTGCCAAAGATATGAGTTCATCTTGTTAATCATGGCATTTATGATTTTACTAACTTTAGCAACATGACAGTGATAGCCTCATCAGCAATGCAAATAGATGTCATTACACATTTAGTAGTAATATTAAACAAAGACTGTGTGCAGTATTTAAAGAATCTGTGAACAGATACAGAGAACTGTCAGTTATTTTTAATAGCCTAATCTTATACAATTTCCTTTTCCTGTTGTTCTCTTAGACTGCACTAAGCCTCGTCTTGCTCCAAAGCCAAAACTTTGTCACGCCAGCCTGAAGCTGCCCTCCCCTCTCATGTCCAGATCCTGCTGCTCAGCTCGGGGTCCCAAACCTCCTGTCGCTCCTAAACCTAGAGTCCCGCATGGTCTTCATGGGAGGGACCCCCTCTTCTCAGGCAACCAGGAGGGATGCATCTACAGGGGTTTGTTGCCTTCCGACGATGAGCTTCATCAGGAGAACGAGGCAGATGTTTCTCTCAGCAAAGTGGTTGTAGACAAGGAACCAGTGGAGCGACCATTTGGCTTCTGCATACGAAAACAATTGCAGAATGGCACACAGGAGCAGAGCGAAGGCGAGGTGAGCGAAGAGGGAGGAAAAGAAGAAGTAGAAGATACGATTGAGGAGATGGAGGAGGACTGGAGATTAACGGACAGCGCCCTAGCAGGGGAGGCGGACTCTCTGGAAACGCGTTGGGTCAGTGATGCCGGACTCAGCGCTGACTCCGAGGAGGCCGTGGACATGATTGACACGGACATGAGCGAGCACATGGAAGCCGACGACGGTTGCGATGCAGGCGAGGCGCTGGCCGACACAGACGGCCTCTCAGTGGGAGACATTTCTGTTAGCAGCATCGATGAGGAGGCAGCCTGCTGCTCTGGAGAAAAAGTGCCAGGGCAGGAGAAGAGAGACTGGAAAGAGAGGGAGGAGAAGCTCCTGACAGAAGAACTCCTCGTCGATGGAAACATGGAGGCGATTGTTACCCAGCGGATATCTTTGGTGGAGGAATCAGCAAATGACCGTGGCATCACTTCTGACACGCTGAAGGTGCAGTGTGGTCATCGCATTAAGGAAAGGCGTGAGAACTTTCGTGGTGAAGAGCGCATGAATGTTTATGAAATGATCCCTGAACACCAGCTTTTCGACACAGTTGCCAGACACATCCGCACACACATGCCAGAGGTCAATCCGAACCTTGAGCCCTATTACATCTCCTCTGAGGATATTATTGAGAGAGAGCTGAGCCCAATAAACGACAATGGACTACCAGAGAGTGGACTCGCGCCAGAGAAGCATTCACTGGTAAACAAGGGTGTAATCCCTCTCAGTAAATACGAGGCGATTTATGACGAAAACTCGCTATGTGGGGAATCTGTCGTCAATGGCCAGACCGAGTGCGTGTCCTCGGAGGATTACGTGGAGATAGGCAACAGCGGCGAGGATAGCGGTGACAACAATAGC
>NC_139650.1:57500-60000 GCF_964638095.1 Poromitra crassiceps
TAATGTGGGCAATACAGAGATCTGAATTGCCCACATGTGTTGATCATGTCTAGCTCATTTACATCTCAGCGGGGCTCAAACCATCCGTGCTTAGAGTGAAAGATAGCAGTAGCATTGGCAAGGCAATTGCTCACATAATAGACCATATGCTACTGTAACTCAAGGATGTGTTGTTATATTAGCCTAGCTTACTCCCCCCATGCACTGAGATGCAACCGTTAACATATTCGCTTGGGCACAAGTGTACATGTATCTTGTAGCATGAAATACAGATGTGTCCCTGGGTGGGCTACGGTTGGCACTGCAGGCTGTATCGTTTTATTGGATTCTCGAATGTTTTATCTCTTCACATTTTGCTTCTAACACTGAATATGTTTAATTATTATGGTGATATTTCAACACAGAGGAACATAAAGGCAGCTGAGAAGGCTGAACGAGATTCATTTGTTTGATTTATTCTCTCGCAGATTAAGCTTTATGGAGAGGGTTCATATTATAAAGCCATTAAGTCAGATTTGTGGTGACAACTGAAGTGTTACCTCACAGACTAGACTATAGACATATGCAGTGATGTTATTGAAAGTGCATTTGTCACAAGACCGTGTTGGATCTGTGTAGCCTACATTGATCTTCTCCATAAGCATTTTTTTAATCTAATATATAGGCAGCCTTTTGAAATGTATTAGAAATCATCAGACTGTCAGTAGGCCTATAGGCTGGACTGGCTGCAGTGATATGTGAGCAAGCTCCTTGGAAGATCAGAAATATTCATCTTTCTTGCTTTGTAGTAATTTGTGTGTTTGCGTTTGTGTGTGTGTGTGTGTGTGTGTGTGTGTGTGTGTGTGTGTGTGTGTGTGTGTGTGTGTGTGTGTGCGTGTGTCATGTGTATGTTAAATGTTACTAACCTGACATGCCCTCCTCCTCAGTGCCTACACAGAAGCCTACAAGGTCTGCTCCATAGCTGTGGCTCCGCTCAGCGGCTCAGAGGGTGATGAAGGCGGAGAGACGGCGGGTGACGAAGACCAAGGACGCACCTCTGAGGAAGAGGAGGGAGCGGCAGACAACAATTATGACTGGCAGGTTAGTCCTGAGAATTGTGCTTTGAGTGTGCTTGGTGCTGGGGGGGGAAATGTTGAAAATAATGGTGTTTGTTCCATTGTAATAGAAGAACACTGTCCATTTTTGAGAAGGAAAAATAACTTAATCATTCAGTATTTCAAAAGAGAATCTAGACTGTACAATTGCTATCATTTTTGCCAACCAAGTTTTATCAATAATTTTGTGACTAGGTGTTTGTACTCTCGCTGGCCAGCCTCCTCTCCCTTCCGTCCGAGGAGTCTGGCACCGCAGGTCTCCATAGTGGGATTGCGATGGGCGGCGCTTAGCGGCAGTGCCCTTGGAAAATAGTTTCAAACAATCCAACTTGCCGTTTTCAGCGTGTAGCAACAAGCTAGCGTGTAGGTTTCTGCTGTTAGCTTGCTAGCTAGTTAACGTTGTTGTTTTCACTGCGGCGGCAGGGCACTCATTTACAGCAACACACAGGGAGGAGGGAGCGGAAGCCGCTCTGATTGACATGGTCGGAGCCAATGACAGAGGTTGTAATAAGCCGGGAGCGGACATCCGGCTGCCACCGAAACAGTCACTCCAATGGGAGAGCAGAGTAGAGCAGGGGAGGGTTTATCCCAGTTATGGAGACCTGTGGCGCCAGACTCCTTGGACGGAAGGGAGAGCAAGCTGGCCAGCGAGACTAAGGTGTTTGTTACCTTTCGATGGTAGAAGTCTCATTTTGGAATAAAGCACTATAAACATATTTAATATTGTTCATCTTGGGTGAAATTGCACAAATGCCCTCACAAGTCAGAATTTTAATATGGGGTAATGGAGGTTAATGGGCTGTATACAAAGTTGTCCTCATTATTTAGACTTTAATTGCTGGTTGGAGAAGATGTGGACAGCCCAGCCAAATACAATTGTGGGTACTTTAGTTCCATCGCTGAGCATATTACAAATAACGAATATCATTATTCACAGCCTGACGGTCGATCCAGAGCCTTTTACATTGCCAAAGAACTAGTGGACACAGAGAGATTGTAAGTTACTTTAACTCATTCTCTTATTACTTCAAACGCCTTTTCCAATCTGTTAACAGAATCTGTCCACTCTTATTATGTTCCATCCATTGTCTTGATGAATTGTTTGTATGTTTCTCTGTCCACAGACATGTCAAAGCCCTCAAGCTTCTCCAGGAGGTAAGTGTTAGCCTATATAATTTATCATGTACACACAGTCCTGTGGCAGTGCTTCTGAACGTTGGGTCCGGGGACCCCCAGGCGTCCCTGAAGGGGTTCCAGGGGGTCCCCAGCTAAAGGCTAATCATCATTCATTTTCACTATAATTCCAACCATAAGTAACACAATGACATGATGTGTGACTATTTTGGTCATGGGTTTCATACACTTTTTTTTAATCACGTTCCCATTTTCTCAGCCAATTTTACTTA
>NC_139650.1:65000-80000 GCF_964638095.1 Poromitra crassiceps
GCATAAGATATTGATAGCTACTGTATATTAATATCGTGACATTATTAAATTTCGTACCAGGGCATCCACCTACATGTGGATTCACGCTCATGTTCAGTAACTCTGGACTCAGGTAATGGGGACTTGACTCGGACTCTTCCTTTTAAACTCAGACTCGAACACTGGAGACTCATGTCAGTGGGGAGGGGGGGGGGGGGGGTTCGGCTGTGCTATTATTCACTTGCTTGCTCTCTCTCTCTCTCTCTCTCTTTGTAGCTGCTGTGGCGATAGTGTCTGATATTGCAGATCAAGCTAATGACAGTTTGAAACACGGGGTAAGTGCCAGGTGACATGCAGCTCTTTAATAACATTACTCAATTGCTCAGTTTAATTGACCAGATTACCATGTTAATACCGCCGCATTAATGCCACTGCCGTGGCTGCCACCTATTCACGAGTTTCCTGATGAGACCGTTGGCGCTTCCATGACACCCTCCCTCCCTGTTTCCAGCTGCCCAGGACTGTTCATAGCAAAAGAGACTGAAAATAATCATAATAATTGTTGTGACTTTGTACCTACCTATGTCTTGTAATGGAGCCCCCAGCACAATAATTTCACACGTGCATAATTGTAAAACGTCTTTGAGTAACTAGAAAAGCGCTATATAAGTCATATGTATTATTATAATTATTATTACAACGAGTGACAATATCTTGAATCTTGAAAGAGAGAGACTGCTAAAGCTACGTTCAATGGCCAAATAATAAGAGTTCCGGTTTGGACTTTTAGCCTTCAAAACAAAAGCGGCCGCTATGCAACCACATACTATTTTTAGCAATTTCGGCTAAAATAAGCCCATACAGTACGAGTGAATTGACATTCACCTAATTTTTGTAAAATATCGCTACTATGCAACCACACAACGTTACTATTTTTAGCCATTTCGGATCAAATAAGCCAAACGTTCCCACTCTTTGACAGCGGCGTGCACGTCCTTGCTAGTGAAAAGAATGTAAACAGGAAGTCGACAACCGGCAACCGCTGAGAATCATGGGAAACGTAAGTCCAGGAATAAGGTGAATACAGCTACTTTCACCGCGGCAGCTGCTCCATGCTAACACGACAGTAAAGCAGCCAAACGAACCCAGTAACAACTCTACCTCGTAATAATATAAAACAATTTCAACACTTTTTTTGTCTTCTCCATTTCACTCTCCCTTTCTTTCTTTCTTTCTTTCTTTCTTTCTTTCTTTCTTTCTTTCTTTCTTTCTTTCTTTCTTTCTTTCTTTCTGTCTGTCTGTCTGTCTCAGGAGAACTTGCTGCGTCTGGTCAATATTGAGTACAGTGTCCGTGGCCAGAGGGACCTGCTGCAGCCTGGCAGGGTACAGTACACTGTGATAACTGTGATTGTCTGTCTGTGTGTCTGTGTGTCTGTGTGTCTGTGTGTCTGTCTGTGTGTCTGTCTGTCTGTCTGTCTGTCTGTCTGTCTGTCTGTCTGTCTGTCTGTCTGTGTGTCTGTCTGTCTGTCTGTCTGTCTGTCTGTCTGTCTGTATGTCTGTCTGTGTGTCTGTCTGTCTGTCTGTCTGTCTGTCTGTATGTCTGTCTGTGTGTCTGTCTGTGTGTCGGTCTGTGTCTGTCTGTCTGTCTGTCTGTCTGTCTGTGTGTCTGTCTGTGTGTCGGTCTGTGTCTGTCTGTCTGTCTGTGGGACCTGCTGCAGCCTTGCAGGGTACAGTACGCTGTGATAACTGTGATCCTGAGTTATGTCTGTGTGTCTGTGTGTGTGTGTGTGTGTGTGTGTGTGTGTGTGTGTGTCTGTGTCTGTGTCTGTGTCTGTGTGTCTGTCTGTCTGTGTGTGTGTCTGTCTGTCTGTGGGACCTGCTGCAGCCTTGCAGGGTACAGTACGCTGTGATAACAGCATTGCCATTCCACCCCGTCTGCCCTCCCCTGCCCCCTTTAGACAGTGGTTGAGCTGGGAATCCCCTGGTTTAAGGAAGGACCAAGCATTGCAGATGCCCCGTGCAGCTCCAGTTCCTATGAATAGTCACATGTTGAGGTCCATTCTACTGTGTGTCTGCTCTTTTCTCAGGTTTTTGTGAAGGAGGGAACCCTGATGAAGGTCAGCAGGAAGAGTAGACAGCCTCGCCATCTGTTTCTGGTAAATGTCACATCGTGCTTGTATTAGAACGCTCACCTAAAGCTATAGAATAAAGGTATGGAATACACACAATTACCAGTGGTCATATTATCCTATAGCTTTCTCATCATCTCAATACTTGCTTCAGCTTCTTACAAACAAGTTTGTCTTATTATCTGTCTCTAGTATGTCAGTGTAAATTGTAGAGTCAGGCATTTTCTGCCCGGTCTATTTCTATGCCCAGACTATGCTATTAAGAGCAGGGTTTCCTGGCAGGATATTTCTGAATGCCGACTTCCTGAGCCATTCCTCTACTGACAGCACAGGGAAGGTCACGAGCAGCTCGTTTTACGCTGAATGACCAGTGTAGACCCGAGCAGCTCGTTATGCCCTACCGACTAGTGTAGACCCGAGCAGCTCGTTATACCCTACCGACCAGTGTAGACCCGAGCAGCTCGTTATACCCTACCGACCAGTGTAGACATTAGGGGTGGGGGAAAAAAATCGATTCACCTAAGTATCGCGATTTTTAATGTCACGATTTTTTGGATCGATCTTTTATTCCAGAATCGATAATCGCAAATTTAAAAAAAAAAAAAAAAAAAAAAAAAAATTTGGGTGCTTGCAGTCAGGCCACTCACTGAACAGCAGGCCAGGCGCCGCCTACTGGTTTACTAGTGGTTTTATTACTTTATTAGTTAGTCTGAAGTAATAATTACACTTCAGGGTTAAAGTGGGTGCATCTCATTGTAAAATTGGACTTCAAACGGCCCAAATCTGGCTTCAAACGGCCCAAATTTCACGCGCGTTGGCCCATATCGGCCTGGCCTGCTTAGTATCTAATGCCCGGCCTGAATTATGATCCCAGTCCGCCCCTGTTTTTAACTATATCGCCCAGCCCTACTCATGATATATAATATACAGTCTCTAGTGTATGATTCAACTTTTCCCATGTTCTAATCTAGTGTAAAAAAGCAAACAAACTGAAAAAATAAAAGAAAAAAATAAACAAAAATCGCAATAAATCGTAATATCGAATCGCAATAATCGTAGAATCGCAATACTTAAGAATCGCAATATAAATCGAATCGGCACCCAAGAATCGTGATAGTATCGAATCGGGAGATAAGTGAATCGCCACAGCCCTAGTAGACATCGTTATACCCTGAACGACCAGTGTAGACCCGAGCAGCTCGTTATACCCTACCGACCAGTGTAGACATCGTTATACCCTGAACGACCAGTGTAGACCCGAGCAGCTCGTTATACCCTACCGACCAGTGTAGACATCGTTATGCCCTACCGACCAGTGTAGACCCGAGCAGCTCGTTATGCCCTACCAACCAGTGTAGACCCTTGAACCTTTAGTGCGTTTATCCTCTCATCCAAATGTTAGTCTGAGTCTTCATTCAATATAGACAGCCTGGATTCCTCCAACCAGCATCGTCGCACATGTCTTGCCTTACCTACCCGAGAGTAAGCGTAAACAGCGGGATTGAAGGACAGAGAGGGAGGGGAGAGGAGGGAGAGGGATGTCATTTATAAAGACGACATGTGCAGTCGATGCAGTTTGTAAGATCTTAACATGGAGATATCTCAGAAATGTCATCCTGAATCAAGAGAGATCAGTAAATTAAACTCCTTCACGAAAAGTCCATAGAGCATCATCACAGAGCATTGCTTTTCCCTCCCATGCCTTTTCATGCCTGTATAGTATAGTACAGTATAGTATAGTATAGTATAGTATAGTATAGTATAGTCAAAAACACAAATGCCCAGTAAAGTAACCTATTCAACTAGATGGCATCATCTTCCTCACAATGGCCTTCATCATCACCAATAGTCTAGTTCAGTCCATATGAAATCACAAACAGTGTTTTTTTTATTTACACATAGGAATGGAAACTGTGTGAAGTGTGAACTGTGAAAAAGTATGAAACATGAGCTCATTGAAGTCAGGTTTCCTATTAGCTTAGAGCGCCACCAAATGGAAACATACTGCACGTACACAAAGGACTTGGTCCCATCAGGGCAGCCGGACTGTTTCTATGAATCAACCTTGACATTATTTTAAAAAGGCAGTCCGTTCAGCAGTCCTGTACTCTGACCTCTGATCTCAACTGCTTGAGGACTGGTGTCGGACCCTCCAACTACGGTGTAGCACCTTCATAAGTCTGTTCTGTCTGTTTTATACTGCTGTCTGTTTTTATACTGTGCACTGCCTGTTTTTGTTATGTTGCCAACTTGTCGAAGACAAATTTCCATTCTATGTCAATTTAATGGACAATAAAGTTGACAATAAAGTGAGGCCTGTTGTCTCTGTTGTCAGATGAACGATGTGCTGCTGTACACCTACCCTCAGCAGGATGGCAAATACAGACTGAAGAACACTCTGCCACTCACAGGGATGAAGGTCAGAGGCCATCTAGTCTCTTTCCAATTTCTCCTTTAAACTTTAGTGGAGATGGTTTTCTCCTTAGCATTCATATCCCCATGAGATTCAACCACCAATATTTGCTGCCCTGCATATCCATAGTTGCTTGTTTCCAATATCAGATAATACTATCTCTTACTTTATCTGTTTGCTGTCATCGATGATCTACATTTGGAAAAATAGCCTGAATGCTAGTTGTGACTTTGGATCCTAGCTGCTCGCCAACTCTCAGACTTTCTCTCACTGTCTCTCTCTCTCTCTCTCTCTCTCTCTCTCTCTCTCTCTCTCTCTCTCCTCTGTTTGATACGTGGTATTACTGCTTGATTTTGCAGGTCAGTAAACCCACCATAGATAATGTCCAGAATGTATTGAAGATTGAAGGAACAGACATCTCCATCACTTTGTCTGCAAGGTGGGTCATACCCTGTTACATGTCCTATTTGAGTTATAATTGATATGATCTGAAAATGGCAGTCGTGAAAAATAACACATTTATAACAACAGAATAGCTCAGCACCAAGTAAAGTCACTCAAATTGCCACATAAACATCATGATGTTTTAAAATGTATAAACTGGACACAGGATCCTCTATCTAAAGGTTTACTGACATGATTTAAATTTGGATTCTCTGTTGTCAGTGCAGCTATTATTAAAAAGTTAAATGAATATTAAAGATAGTTTAGGATAGAAACTGTCAGGTCTATGGTTCACAGAACTGTAGAAGTGACAACTCTACTTCATTATAAAATGTATATAGTTTATGAACTAACCATTTTAAAGCCTTCACTATTGCAGGTGATAGTCAGCATAAGGTTTTCATATGCATTATCTTTTTTGTATTGCTGTGGAGGATGGCAATCTAATATCACAGTATTTTTTATATTTTTTGTGATCTTTTTTATATTGACACCATTCATTCAATACAGGCACACTACTGATACAGGGTGATCTGATAGTGTGCAAAATCCCCCCCCCCCCATACCTATTCATATTCACCCTACTCATGTGTGTGCATTTTTGTGCAGCTCCTGCAGTGAAAGAGATGACTGGTTTTACACTCTGAGTCGCACTGTGACTGAGCACACCAGAGGAACATTCAACAGCTGCCCAACAGAGGTCAGCAAAGCTCTATTGACTGCCTCTGTTTATTATACAGTACTATGTCATTACTTCATATTATGTGTTGCTTCAAACATGCTGCAAAATCACACTTTTCGTCATTGATACACTTTGTGGCCATCAGTCTCCTCAGTGTGATAAATGGTGTTTGTTTGTGTGTGTGTGTGTGTGTGTGTGTGTGTGTGTGTGTGTGTGTGTGTGTGTGTGTGTGTGTGTGTGTGTGTGTGTGTGTGTGTGTGTGTGTGTGTGTGTGTGTATGTGCGCGTGCGTGCGTGTGTGTTTATTCATACCAGGCCAGAGAGCGTATGCGGCTGTCTCTAGGAGAAAAAGCTCCCACCCTTGTGCCGGTGTCCCATGTGGTGATGTGTATGAACTGCACCTCCGATTTCAGCCTCACACTTCGTAGACACCACTGCCATGCCTGCGGGAGGGTGAGTCACACAAAGAAAATGAACATACAACTAGAAAAGTGCACTCAGTAGAGTGCAGATCTCCGCCAGGCACCGCTACGCCTAACAAGGAAAATAACTCATGTGCACATTTAGAGGGAAAAAACATCAGTCAACATCACGTAATGTGTTGTGTTTCATCTGGCAGAAGCATTTTTCAATCAAAAGTGAAACAACACAGATATGATGGTTTATAGTGAAATAGGCTCCACCCACCAAACTTTGGAAGTCGATTATATGAAAATGGTGCAGACTTTCCAAAAAAAAAAAAAAAGACAGTCCAGACATGTTGTGTGTCGTGGTTTGGTGAAGATTAGAGGGGAAATTGCATGTAATCGCAAATATCACGAAATCTCTTAGCAAAGTGATAGCACACACGTTTTGAGGTCCTGCATGCCTATGTAGTGTGAAACTGGAGGAGGAATAGCATGCACAACTTCAGTTGTGTCAGACGGACACACACACACACACACACACACACACACACACACACACACACACAGAGGACCGAACACATGATCTCATCACGGCTTCGCCTGGCGGAGATAAAAATGCATATAGATATAGATATAGATACTAGATATATAAGATGTAAGGACTTGTTCCTTTGACCAGTCACCAGAGAATTGAGGTTTGTGCTGAATTCAGTTCTGGTTTCCTGAGCTAAAAATGAAAGATGCCTGAGGTGCCTTTTTTCTGCTGTTGCACAGATTGTTTGCCGGAGCTGCTCCAGGAACAGATATCCCCTGAAATACATGAAAGATCGCATGGCCAAAGTGTGCGACCACTGCTACAGCGAACTCAAGAAGAGAGGTGCACAAGTTGTCCTAGTCTCTTCCTCTGTCTGTCTGTCTGTCTGTCTGTCTGTCTGTCTGTCTGTCTGTCTGTCTGTCCGTCTGTCTGTCTGTCTGTCTCTGTCTGTCTCTCTCCCTCCTGTACATGGTTAAAACAATGTCACCTGCTCTACAGGAGATGTGTCTGCACTGGCAGGTAAGGGCAGCCCTCGGCCAAACCGCTCCAGCCGCCCGCTGTCTGCCTTGTTCCAAAACATTCACCCTCCCAACATCTGGAGACACCGGAAAGGCGGCCTCTCCCTGAACCAGGTACACCCAGGGCACACACTACCTTTCTAGAGGAGCTGTGTCCACCACACAGTGCATAAATAGATTGTTGATGATGTGGAATGTCAATGTGTGCATAGAGTCTATAGTCTACAGTCTATAGACTGTAAATATGGTCATAGAGTCTATAGTCTACAGTCTATAGACCAGAGGAGGTTTTTCCAGTGAGGCATAGGAGGATGGTCCTCCTCTATTAGATTGGGGATTTTATATAAAAAAAATATATATTAAAAAAATATATTTTTTATTTTTATTTTTATATTTTTCATTTTTCATATTTTTTTTTATAATAAAATATAAATCAAATGTGTTTTTTCTTATGTGCAGACGCTCATTTTTTCATTCATTATATAGCTCCATGCAGACGAGTTACTCTGGCCCTGGTCCCAGCATGGGGGAGGGGATTAAAAAAACACCCGCCCTGTGGGCTTGATTTATTTGGTAATTTATCTAATGAAAAAATAAGATTGGTTGAAAAAGACTTGCAATTCACAGAAAACAGTGAGAGTGATGTGTTTTCCAACTAATCAGATTGAGGAGGAGGGGAGCTCTCCCTTAGCCCGTGAAACCAGGTGAAACCCTAATTGGTTGTTGTTTGATAGATAGATTGCTTGACATTCTGTATTGTCCAATGCTGATGAATACGTCTGAAAATCGGTAACGTTGTTCCACTGCCTGGTCTGTGGTCTCTCACGCTGAATCAAGGAGGTGAAATCCACTGCTTGACCTGACAGGAAGGATTTACTGAGACAGTAGCAGCATATCATATTTCCCTCTTATTTTTATTTACTTTTTTATCAATCAGTAAGTGTTCACAAGCCAGACAGTCGTTGATATTGGATTACCACCAAAACGAGTTTCGAGTTGCGGGGAGACGAGCTGCGCGATACGGGCTTTTTGCAATGTCAGAAAACTGGAACATTTGCAACGTCTCGACTGCAGCGTTTCCCCTACAGACAGCACGGATATTCAAGTAAGTCAATTGATTTCAAGTTATCCGAACCTTCTATTAAATTCGGCGTGGAAATGGTTCACCGAGCAGCGCTATTTTTGTCGTATTTAAGTTTCATCCTGTAATTTCTTATACTAAAACCCGCGAACTTTAAATTCACACATTTTTTAACTGAATTTGGCCTGTAAATCGATAGCTGACAGCGGGCTCAATTTTAAAGCTTGAGTGGTGATCTTTATATCATATGAAAGTAGAAGAAATAAGGAATCGATTGGGATGAAGCATGTCAACCTAGGATGTCGGGAAGGGGGGGTAAATAACGCTCCAAAGTTGATAACTAAATGAGTAGTGCAGCACTGTTCACAGGAAGACACACTCTCGTTCCAGATGCAATTAAGTGTAATTTAACGCTATTTGACAACAGTTTCGGCCATAGACTTTGTCAAGTATCATACAAACAGTGCAAGACAGCCATTATAAAGACAGGTTAGCTGATTGAATGGACAACACCTGTCTTGTGAAAGCACACCTGAGTGTGAGACATCATAGGATGAATCAAAACATTGATGTCACAGGTAGGCTGTATACCATAATATATCATGAATCTATGTGAATAAATAGATTTATATAAATAGTAATCACAGCCTAATGCATAGAGATAAATCCTGAAACCTTCTCGCAACAGTTCTAGCCTAAGCCAGTGGTTTTCAAAGTGGGGTCCCCAGCAAAAAGGGGGGATAATCTATTTTCACTATAATTCCATGCCATCCATAAGTAACACAATCTAAGATAGTGTAGAAGTGAGTAACTAGGCTAATTATAACCATAACAGCACAAATAATTGACAAAAATCTCGAAATAAATATACAGTATTTACTCTGAGAAATGAAATAATGAGAAAAGGAACAATTATTGATGGTTAAAACTGAATAATGACATCACAACAGTCTAATCCTAATGCTAATTTAAAATGAGATTTGGGCGTTTTGGGCAAAAACTGCTTGTGGGTGAGAGTATCAGCAGCAGAGCACACGTCATATTTTCCCTGGGACCGCCTCAGGTGCCAGGTGCTGTTCCGTCCTGTAGTCCTCTCACTGGGTGCTAATGCAATGCTCCTCACTGGGTGGAAAGCTAAGAGGCTTGACAGCATGGGAAACATGGCAAATACACACACACACATGCGCCCGCGCGCGCACACGTGAAAAAAAAAAGGCCAAATTTTTTGCTAGTGCAGCGACCTTCGGTCGCCGCACTAGCTTCCTCCCCTGTTTCCAAGCTCACCAGCCACCACTGCTATAGACTGTAAATATGGTCATAGAGTCTATAGTCTACAGTCTATAGACTGTAAATATGGTCATAGAGTCTATAGTCTACAGTCTATAGACTTTAAATATGGACGTAGCTTCCATCACGTCACCCATTGGTTTGTGGAGGTGTTTTGAAGCTCTGGGTTTGGTATTTTCACCTTCGCTTCACCTTTGATTATTTGGAGCCAGAAGTGATGTAAATTTGGACGAGAAGAGCTGCTATTGATCCGCGATCACTGGACAGGCGACCTGTCAGTCACGCCACAAAGCATATTCTGCTTTATTTATCTATTTGACTCTAAATGGGACCATAATTTACAAAATGAACATCATGCTGCATTGAAGAAGATTTTAAACTAGCGATTGAGACCATAAACTCATTAGGAAAGTGGGTAACACTTTACTTGAGGTTGCATATGACGACTGACATGACAATGTCATAACCATCACATGACACCTGTCATGAACATGAAGGAGGCTTTATGAATGTTTATGGCTGTTGCCATTCAGTAAATTATGTCAGAGGCCTTTTTCACAGCGGTCATTTGTGTCGAAAAGGCAGGGTAAACACAGGTGCAAGCAAAACATTAATGAGGGTTTCCAACTTCTAATCTAATGGACTTCTAATGGAAGTCAATGGGAAAATGACCCTACTTCCATGCAATAAGACTTATTTTTGCAGCCAGTGGAGTCACCCCCTACTGGCCATTAGATAGAATGCAGGTTTAAGGCACTTCTGCGTTGGCTTCCCTTTTAACTAATGGGGCTACCCCCTTGATGTGATGTCACTAATGAGAGGTCTCTTCCTGGTCCCATGTTGTTGCCTAGGTGACGGTGTCAGAGGAAGGCTCGATAAGCGGCAGTCTGCAGCGCAGTAAGAGGAGCAAGAGGAACTGGAAGAGACTGTGGTTCCTCCTCAAAGACAAGGTGCTTTACACCTACCGGGCCCAAGAGGTGAGGGCAAATGTGCACTCCCCTTGAACCTGAACTGCACACACCAGGGTTCCCACAGTCATGAAAATCATCAATCTGAATCTGTTTTCCAGGACTGGAAAATTTGGGAAACATTTTAAATAATGATGAATCAAGTGTAATTTGGAAATATTAGTAAGCTAAAATGCGATCGTTCTGCAAAAGCGGTCGCTGTGAGTCTCAAACTCAAACAAAACAAGTGTTCAATATCACAACTCTTTTTTTTATATTGAATTGTAAATTAAGTGTGGGAACCTTGACACATCGATTCACCTACATTAGTGAGACAGTTTTATCCTAGCCTAATCTTCAGTTCAATAACTAGCAGTACAGAAAAGCCTACATTTAAATCATCATAAACTATCATATATCTCTCTCCCTCCCTATTCTTCTGTGTCCAGGAGAAGGTAGCGTCAGAGACTCTGCCTCTGCTGGGCTTCACGGTGCAGCTGCCCGACAGACACGAGGGGGCGCAGGAAGCCAGTGTGTTCCAGCTTTACCACAAAAAGACTTTGTACTACACCTTTAAAGCTGAGGACAACCACACGGCCCAGAGGTGAGAAGGACCTTTACAAACACTTATCTGATAGCCAGTCTTAATGTAGATAAGGGAGTCAAAGAACTGTGTTTTGTGTGTGTGTGTGTGTGTGTGTGTGTGTGTGTGTGTGTGTGTGTGTGTGTGTGTGTGTGTGTGTGTGTGTGTGTGTGTGTGTGTGCGCGCGTGCGTGTGCGGCGTGTGCGCGTGTGCGTGTGTGTGTGGCAAACGGCGAAGTTCACTCCCCCAGGAAAGAAATATTTAATTTTTTTTCTAATTCAGGAACAAGCTTTAAGTTGATCTCAGCTGATAATGTGGCCATCTATCATGATGACAGGCACAGCATTTGCACTTTCCAGCGCAGGGAGAAACTCCTGAGAAGAGCATCACTAGCACAAATGACTCTTGTAGCACGTGCACCACGTCACGTTGGTATAATCAATTGAAAAATGCACCCTGTTTTCAGGTGGGTCAACGCCATGGAGGAAGCTACCGTTTTATAGGACCGGCCAAACTGGCCCGGGTCGCCTCGATCCTCTTCTGCCTGCCTGTGAAAACACAAAGGCAAAATGAAGATGGAGTATATTCAGTTATCCGTGTGAGAGAGAGCAGTAACTTACCAGACTGAAGAAAGGAAGCCGGCATGTTCTTTGAGAGGGGACACGATCACCTACTTTGTCAACCTCCAGTGTCCTCAACCTGCCTCCGCAGCAGGTGTGATGCTGGGAGCCAGGAGAGGTGCTGGCCCAGATATCTGCCAGTCTGGAACAGCACATTAACGTGACCCGGATATCCCAGCAGCTGAGCAGCGCAGTTGGACTTCTAAGTCACGGTGGGAAACGTGATGGAACATTTTCACTGTGTGTAGGAGGAACAACACATTCAATTAATTTAAGTATGTTTTTTTTTAACATTGATCATTCGGTCTAAATATGTCGGCTATCTTAAAACGTGTGCTTTTCAAGGGTGCCAAAAAATATATAAGTATCTCCAAGATGAGTCTGATCTTCAAATACATAATTGTAATGCCTTCATCTCAACAGATATTATTCTACTGGGGGGGGGGGGGCAGAATAGATTTCTCTCTATGGCTAATATTTTGAAGCACAGGCTTAAAGTATGCATAATGTCTTTTTATATGTATAAAGGTGTCTGTAGCTTTGCCATGTACTGTATTGTCGGGGAGGGTCCTGCAAGTAAATGGAAATGTATGTAGAGACTTGGTAGAATGGTTACTTTATTTGCACTGATATAAAAGAGAATGATCCTGTAAGAGGAATATAAGTGTACCGTTAATTTTTATGTTATCACTTATAATATCTCGTATTGAAGGCCGGAGTGGCGAAAGCTTTCAGCCGTACTTTATTTGTTTTCGTAAAACAAACGAAAAAGAAGAAGAAGAAGAAAAAAGGCCAAATGTATCTTTATTGTTTGAAGTACAAATATGCAAATTCTTACTTGGACTCAGCCCTAACCCTTCATTTTTACAGCCAGCTGTGCACAGATGTGTTGCGCTGGAGTTTACCGTGAATCACTGATTTCACTGATCTACATCATCATCAGTGTCATGGACTTTGTACTGTACTTGACAAGTGATTAAGTTTATTCCTAACACTGTTATTTCAGAACCAAGTAAAAGAGATGGAACTGCTGTCGTCGTTTTCTCGTTATGTCCTCTAGATGGCAGATGGACTAAGCCTCAACCCTGTCTTTGATGGAGTCCAGCACAAACAGTAGAAATGTTAACATCAGTGCTGCTATGCTGTCCAACTGTTTACACGTCACTTGTATCACCTGCTATCTGGGAGTATATAACATGTCATGTCTGTGATGATGACCATAGTACCATCATGGTGGCCTATTCTGATGAAACGCAGACCCCCATACTTTATTTTCCGAATGATGATCTGTTGCCAAAGGAGAAGTGAGATATATTCATAATGTATCTGTGATTTCAGATCACAGTTAGGGGAGCGAGCGATAACACAGAGCAGTGTGCCGGGCAGGAGGAGAGGCCAGGCCTGCTCTGCTTCTCGTCTCCCCCCCGAGGCGTCATGACCCAGAATGATATCAGGGAGAAAGTTGCTTTCTGGGGCTGCTGAAAAGTTGCAGGCGCCGTCCTATATAGAGGATGGAGGGAGCATTCATCACTCGCTTCTCCCTCTCTCTCTATCCCCCACTCCGTTTTTCTCCACTTACCATTCTCTCGCTCGCTGACGCTGGATCATATTGATATTGGTTAGGTGCACGCAGGCTTCTTTAGAGCTGCAACAATTAATCGATTATTGATTCGTCGATTGACGGAAAATTAAACGCCAATTTTTAGTTTTTTTTAATAATCGATTCATCGTTTAAAAAAATGCTAAAATGATCTCGTTGCAGCTTCTTAAATGTGAATATAATCTGGTTTCTTTAGTCTTCTATGGCAGTAAACTGAGTATATTTGGGTTGTGGACTGTTGCTCCAGACAAAAAGAAGACATTTGACTATGTCATCTTGGGCTTTGGGGAAAAAGTGACATTGTTGACCATTTTGTGACATTTTATAGACCAAACGACTAATTGATTAGTTGGAGAAAATAATCGACAGATGAATCGATAAAATAATCGTTATTTGTGGCCCTACAATATGAATTCCTTACTCATGACAGTTCCTCTTATAGTTCCCATGCCACACACTCAACACTGATCATTAGTTCTGAGTAGTTGTCAAGTGCTATACAGTAAGGTACACAACGTTCAAAATACTCAAAGACAACCCAGCTGGATATAGAGTTTAGTGTGTGTCTGCAACCTTGTAAAGACCAGTTTAGATCAAAGATTCACGACAAGACAAGACTGGCTGCAACTTGCAACTACTTGCAACCAGCCCCTGCAACTTGACAAGCTGAATTGCCGGCTGCAGTCGAGATGAGACAGGCTGCAACTTTCCCTGCGACAGTTTCGTCCTGTTGCGAATCTTTGGTGTAAAACTGGGCTTAAGGGATACAGAGGGTTCATGGTCATAGTTCACTTTTTACATTATAATTGGACAAGTCATAAGAAAGGACAGAAAGAGACATTACATTACATTGGTGATTTGAGCTACCTGACGTGGGAGACATGCAGGGACAAAGCAGGGATGTCCTAATTCTGCGTTACTCTTTCAGCAATGCTCTGTGTCACAAATGATTGATTATGAACAAGCGGTGTGAGCGCTTGCTCTGCAGCTGATGGTGGAGAGGCTTCTTTTTATAACCCATACCTCCATACTGCCCGTGGCAGCAGTGATGCAGAGAGAAACACAATGACTGATCAATCACACACACACACACACACACACACACACACACACACACACACACACACACGCACACGCACACACACACAGACACACACACACACACACACACACACACACACACACACACACACACAGCCTCCTCAATAAGGTCAGACGCTTTCGGCTCCATTGTATATACTCTGCTTCTGGTACTCATCAAAGGAACGAACCATAATACTGACGTCAAAAAGCTGAGAAATATTTTCCGAGCTGAACATCTATGGCTTCTTCTCACCCATGACGCTCTGACATCTATGTTGTGTGAACTCTAAGCTATCACTGACAGGCCTACTTCTGGCCAGTTTCAGCTTTAGTCAGAGCAGGCGATGCAGTATGTGTGTAGGCCCTTCTCATCTTTCATAGTGCTATGTGGGTAGCGGACCACGCGGCAAAAAGGGAAAGATTTGATTGCATAATTGTTGGAGATGGTTTGATTTACGTATGTTTACACAAATAGAACAGGATAGAGGAGGAAGAGGGAAAAATAACTGTGTCCACTTGACTTTGGCTTTGACATTTCTGGGTTCACCTTGTCTTGTGTTTCTCTGCAAACACCCTCCAGAGACCAGAGGGAGGAGAAGGGAGGTGTTGGAGGGGCTGGAGGAGTATATGTCCCACTTTACAAACTCTTTGCAGCCTAGCCAATGTTACACCTATCCCACCTCCTTTCACAGC